>NC_068450.1:46400801-46500801 GCF_023373465.1 Oncorhynchus keta
ACCATTAAGGTAAAAGGTTGTCGCTTTTGACCATAGCATGAGTTGCTCATGTCCATAGCAATATATTGAATTATAATCACCAAAATTACTTCATTAACTGCCAATCGTATCCACTTATTGTTGCATTTTTTTATCCAAAAGATTCAAGTAATTCATTTAAACAATTTGTTAACTTGGAATTGAGGGATCAACCTCATAATATTACATTAAGAGTTCTTAATAGGTTCAAGTAAAGGAAGTGAAATTGCTTTGCAAACCTGAAATTTACCTATGAACTCATCAAACGGCAAAAACTTCCCAGTGTTGTCTATCAAATCACATACTAAATGAATACCCTTGTCAACCAAAAGGCCTTTGAAAATGGATTTCCGATTTTCTATTATTCCAAATCATTGTTTTGTGGGGGGAAAATTGTGCTTGAATATCATTTTCCACAAAATAACTTTTGCTGGTGAAACTTAGACAATTTCACCTGTGATTTTGGAGGGTCAAATCACATATCATAGGAATTCAAGTCCATCAAGTTTATTAAACAGACTGTTAGGGATATGATACCACAGAGGTAGGATTAGACAGAAATAATTTAAACCCCTACCAACGACTTAAAATCAATAGCATGCAAATCTCCACGATCATAGTCTTTCACTAATTGAGATTTCCAAATATAATGCATTTTATTCCTCCAAACAAATCTAAATATAACAGAATTTAGTTTGTTAATGTTATTAGAAGAAAGAAAAAGGGACTGACTTGGGAAAGTGCCCGGCAACTAGGAGTGCCGCTTCTGGATAAGCATTTTCTTGTTTGCTTACTGCCTTACACAGCTCGTTTAGTACGGTCTTAGTGCCAGCATCGGTTTTGTGGTGGTAAATAGACGGCTGAGAACTCTCTCGGTAGATACTGTGGTCTACAGTTTATCATGAGGTATTCTACCTCAGGCAAACAATACCTCGAGACTTCTTTAATATTAGATATCACGCACCAGCAGTTATACCCCTGTCCCTCGTCTGATCAGACGTAGCTGCTCTATCCTGCCCATTCATGGAGAAGCCAGCCAGCTCTATATGACCCATGTCATTGTTTAGACAGTGAACGTGTTCGAAGACAGTGAACGTGACAATGATAATAACTGGGATGGACTCAGTTTTATCATATGTTTGTTGACTTTTTGATTGGCCTATTGATTGACCCGGAGGTGACCTGATACATACTGACTGGTTTGGTTCATGACCTAATTTGGAGATGTGTAATTAACATGGCATTTAAATTGCCAGATGTACATGTATTACTGCTCATTATTCCCCATGTCGTATGACCATTGATATGTGAAATGATTTGTCTACTCGCTGAGCTGAGCAAGTAGACTTTGCCAATAAATTACAGTCAATTTGAAGGCAAATTACAGAGACATTAGATGACATGACAGCCTTATGCGTCGTATGGTCATGACTCGTGTGTAAGACCGTGCTTAAAGCAATCATCATTGACCAATATATATGCTATACATCACACATGACATTGCCCATATAGTGGTATTCAATACTATTACATTTTTTACAATGTTAACTGCCAAGCTTGTTAACTACAACTACTTAAAACATCTCTTTAATTATTTTTAATTTAATTTAATTGAGTATTTGTTCCTGCAGCCACCTTTCAAGCTGAACATCTGTGAGTATGTACTGTATGCGTATGATGTATGCACTGTACATACACACTTAGAAAAAAAGGGATCCCAAAGGGTTCCTTAGCTGTCACTGTAGAATAACCATTATTTTGTTCCAGGTAGAATAATGTTGGGTTCCACGTAGAACCCTCTGTAGAAAGGGTTCTACATGTAGAAAGGGTTCTACATGGAACCCAAAACGGTTCTACTTGGAATCAAAAGGGTTATACTTGGAACGAACAAGGGTTCTTCAAAGCATTATCCTATGGGACAGCCTTTTAGGTTCCAGATAGCTCTTGTTTTGACTGTACTGACTGGATGGCGGGATGGATGGACAGTCTAGTTAAATTTGATAATATAACTTGGATTACTATTGTCAATACTCCTCTGTCCACGATGAATACAATTTGTCTGTCTCTCACTATGGTAATTTCCAGTAATTATAAAAACAATCAACATATATGCTAATCAGTGCTTTTAATAAACACATAAGTCTCTGTCTACACAAGGACAGGGAGTGTGTTATTAGATTTTTATTCTGCTCTTAATTTAAACAAGCAGAGGCATCATTCTGTCAACCACCTTCCTGATTAGCTAGACCACAGAGTCCAGAGGTCCGCTGAAGTCAAACTTAGAAAATAGTTACAGCGCATTCGGAAAATATTCAGACCCCTTGACCTTTTCCACATTTTGCTACGTTACAGCCTTATTCTAAAATTGATTAAATAAACATTTTCCCTCATCAATATACAAATAATACCCCATAATAAAAAAATTAACAGGTTTTTAGAAATGTTAGCAAAATTATTAAAAACAAAAATACCTTATTTACTTAGTAAGTATTCAGACCCTTTGCTATGAGACTCAAAATTGAGCTCAGGTGCATCCTGTTTCCATTGATCATCCTTGAGATGTTTCTACAACTTGATTGGAGTCCACCTGTGGTCAATTCAATTGATTGAACATGATTTGGAAAAGCACACATCTGTCAATATAAGGTCCCACAGTTGAGAGTGCATGTCAGAGCAAAAACCAAGCCATGAGTTCGAAGGAATTGTCTGTAGAGCACCGAGGCAGGATTGTGTCGAGACACAGATCTGGGGAAGGTTACCAAAACAATTCTGCAGCATTGAAGGTCCCCAAGAACACAGTGGGCTCCATCATTCTTAAATGGAAGAAGTTTGGAACCACCAAGACTCTTCCTAGAGCTGGCCACCCATAAGGGCCTTAGTCAGTAAGGTGACCAAGAACCCGATGGTGACTCTGAAAGAGCTCCAGAGTTCCTCTTTTGAGATGGGAGAACCTTACAGGAGAACAACAATATCTGAAGCACTCCACAAATCAGGCCTTTATGGTAGAGTGGCCAGACGGAAGCCACCCCTCAGTAAAAGGCACATGACAGCCCACTTAGAGTTTGCCAAAGGCAACTAAAGGACTCTCAGACCGTGAGAAACAAGATTCTCTGGTCTGATGAAACCAAGATTGAACTCTTTTGGCTGAATGCCAAGCGTCACGTCTGGTGTAAACCTGGCACCATCCTTACGGTGAAGTATGGGGTGACAACGTCATTCTATAGGGATGTTTTTCAGCAGCAGGGACTGGGAGACTAGTCAGGATCGAGGGAAAGATGAACAGAGCAAAGTACAGAGAGATCCTTGATGAAAAGCTGCTCCAGAGCGCTTAGGACCTCAGGGGCAAAGGTTCACCTTCCAACAAGACAACAACCCTAAGCACACAGCCAGGAGTGGCTTTGGAACAGGCCTCTGAATGTCCTTGAGTGGCCCAGCCAGAGCCCGGACTTGAACACGATTGAACATCTCTGGAGAGATGATGTAACAAATTAACGTACAAAATGTGGAAAAAAGCCTTCCCACACTGTTGGTGGGATTCAGTTTTTTATGATTACTTCATGTCACACTTTCCAATTAAACAAAATCAAAATCTTAACATTAACTCGCTGAGATTGTACGATTTGCTTCAGTTCTGTCGTCACATTCTGCGATGGCTACATCAGCCAGCATAGGCTAAGTCAACTGCAGCAGTGTATTTGATCTGTGCATGTGCCAACACCGGCAGCGCATTCGTCCCAAGTGAGTTCAGACAAACTGAAATATGCATCTTAGAAATACACTGAGTGTACACATTCCTAATATTGAGTTGCACACCCCTTTGCCCTCAGAACAGCCTCAATTTGTTGGGGGCGTGGACTCTACAAGGTGCCGAAAACGTTCCACGGAGATGCTGGCCCATGTTGACTCCAATGCTTCCCATACTTGTATCAAATTGTTTGGATGTCCTTTGGGCGATGGACCATCAGAATCCCATCGGGTAGCCTATTTCAGATGTGTCAAGTAAAACAAGATGTTTAGGGAAATTGTTCTTCTTGCAAAGCATGTAAACATTTAAATCAAACTATTATATTCATCGGACTATTCACAATCATTGTATTATTGTGTACATACTAAGTGCCAGTCGTGTTCCTATTGGTCAGTCACCAGGTTCAGCTCGTAACAACAGCCACACTGCATGATAAAGGCAAAAATATTACAATAAATGTACCATCATAATTGTACAAAGTATGACACTTGTAGTGTCCCTGAAAAGCAGATATTTACTTACACACTAAACCTAGTAATTACAATTATTACCAGGTTTAGTGTGTGTAAGTAAATATCTGCTTTTCAGGGACACTACGAGAGTCATATTTTGTACAATTATGATGTGTAATTATGATGATATATTCATTTGAATTTTTCCATAAGTTGCGAGGAAGACGACACAGTGTGCCCTTGATGACACAATGTGCCCACAATGTGTCCTTCAACATACAGTATTTAGATTTTTCAGAGGTTTATCAAACCTAGATAGTTATAGCAGATGTTTCTGCCGGTGTACCGAAATGCTTGTAGCATATACAGTGTAAGAACAATGTTGCTACATAGTACTTACGCCTACAACAGTTTTTACAGTAGCTAATGGTGGTTGTGGGCCCTGTGCTATTAGCCTGCTACAATGCGAATTTATGCACGATTATGGCCAAACCTAGACAATCATCTTGATGGAGTCTCATTATATTCTGGCTAGTTTCTATCTGATTTACCAGAGTGACTCTGGCGTGCGCGGGAGGGCATGTGCAATCTCTTTTGTCTGGATATCAAGGAATAAATATTCAGCTAAATCCAGAGTGCTCGCAGGGTTGGGCTAAAGCTGCCGCTCAGTATTCACCGCTGTGTCTCGCTTTGGTCTTTGGTTCCTCCATCCTGGAACTTTCCTTGCCTCTCTTTTGAGGCGATAGTGAGGAAGAGAGAAAGAGAAAAGGGGGGGGGGTGGGGGGTGAATTGGGGTGGCGTTTGATGTGTTGATTGGGAAGAGAGGCTAGGACAGCAGCAGCTGCACTGGGAAGCTTCCCCTGGGGGATCCGGTTTGATAGCTAAATGAAGACCTCTAGTGCTTTCTTGTTAGCCAAGATGGATCCCCGGGTCCAGATGAAACTGCAATTAGTCAATGGCGGCCCACTTTAGGTGCACGCGATCACAATCCACAAATCAGTGGTTCTCGGGGCCTTAGGAGTATTGGCAGCTACTGCCCCGGGCTGTGTCCTAGCCCCGCTGGTCCTTTTGCCGCCTCTTTACCACAACAGAGGAGAGCGAGGATGGGAAAGAAATCCCAAGCCGAGAGGGCTGCACACATCTCTTGAAGTGATCTCCCAAGGTATTTGGGATACAGCTGTGCACATCTGATTAGACTAGAGAAGGCCCTGGCTAGCAAAGGCTGCTTAGAAACACTTTCTCTTCGATCTCAGAACCTTTTTTTCTACCACATGAAGAAGCAAATATTCTTGAATCTTGACAAAGGCTTGCAACATTTCTGTCTGGCTTGTCTGGGCAATGTATCAATCCAGATTCCTCATCCCTTTATGTCTGTGAACCGACCTAGCTGTATCTAAATCTTATTTACCTTTTTTTCTGATTACTTTTGCAGGATAAAAACAGCAATGAGTCTTGAGGCCGTTATGTCACATCTTAGCTTGATGTAGGAACATCTGCTTTCTGCTTTTTTCCCCCCCACCTTTGTGCCCGCTGGACGAAGCAAATCAGAACGGTCAACTGAGATGATAACAAAATAAAACGTGTTTGTTTTGTCTGCTTTCACAGTGTGTCGTCTTCCTCTCAACTCATACTATGCAGCTGATAATTCCAAGGGAGCAATGCAACATGGGGAAGTTTGTGCCACTGCACAATGAAACATTCTATTTATATTAAAATGAGGATGCTCCTCGGGGAGACATAGAGGGGAACGGAACAACAAACATGAAGCTTAAGAGACTGGGGAGAGTGGGGGGACAGTGACAGCAAAATGGCAACTCCTCATACAAAGCGGCCCTAAGGACCTTAGCAAGAGTTAAAATACGAGTGGTGGCGTCACGCAGGGGCTTGAGACATGCAGTGTGTGGTGTGCACTTTGCCCATAAAACAACACCCACGGTAATAAAGTAAGTCCCCTAAATCCACAAACCGTGGTGCCTCGATCCCTTAAATTGGCTTTATTTGGGATTTTGCCTTGTTAATGAGTTGACCAACAATGTAGCACAGTCGCCTGTCCTGTGATAGATTGTGATAGATTGGGGAATCTGCCTCTGTAGTTGTTCTCAAAGCCTGTATTTGTTACTATATTGACTAATCAAATCAAATCAAATGTATTTATATAGCCCTTCGTACATCAGCTGATTTCTCAAAGTGCTGTACAGAAACCCAGCCTAAAACCTCAAACAGCAAGCAATGCAGGTGCAGAAGCACGGTGGCTAGGAAAAACTCCCTAGAAAGACCAAAACCTCGGAAGAAACCTAGAGAGGAACCAGGCTATGAGGGGAGGCCAGTCCTCTTCTGGCTGTGCCGGGTGGAGATTATAACAGAACATGGCCAAGATGTTCAAATGTTCAAAAATGACCAGCATGGTCAAATAATAATAATCACAGTAGTTGTCGAGGGTGCAGCAAGTCAGCACCTCAGGAGTAAATGTCAGTTGGCTTTTCATAGCCGATCATTAAGAGTATCGCTACCACTCCTGCTGTCTCTAGAGAGTTGAAAACCGCAGGTCTGGGACAGGTAGCACGTCCGGTGAACAGGTCAGGATTCCATAGCCGCAGGCAGAACAGTTGAAACTGGAGCAGCAGCACGGTCAGGTGGACTGGGAACAGCAATGAGTCATCATGCCAGGTAGTCCTGAGGCATGGTCCTGGGGCTCAGGTCCTCCGAGAGAGAGAAAGAAAGAGAGAAAGAGAGAATTAGAGGGAGCATACTTAAATTCACACAGGACATCAGATAAGACAGGAGAAGTACTCCAGATATAACAAACTGATCCTAGCCCCCGACACATAAACTACTGCAGCATAAATACTGGAGGCTGAGACAGGAGGGGTCAGGAGACACTGTGGCCCCATCCGATGATACAGGGCCAAACAGAAAGGATATAACCCCACTCACTTTGCCAAAGCACAGCCACTAGAGGGATATCTTCAACCACCAACCATCCTGAGACAAGGCCGAGTTGACTACTGTCATTCATGTTTTTTTCTGGACCTAATGATGTACTCTGTACTATACTGCCCTACCAAGCAAAAAGGCAGTAACTGCTCATAGCGTGGAACTAAGACAAATTGCTTTTATTTACCTTGGTTTCACAATAACTTTATGCGTTACAGTATTGCTAACATGACACCCATTTTCTCAAAAACACAATAGAGGCAGGATACTTGTTCACGTGATTAAAGATGTATTTAATGTAGCGAAAATGCTGGCTGCCTAGACCAGGCTGCATGTAACTGGTTTAAAAATTACTTGACAGATAGAATTCAATTCATATCTACTTACTGTATGGTGTTAAATCATGTTTGCTGGATATTTACGAAAGGTGTCCCGCAGTGGTAGATTCTGGGCCCTGTACTTTTTACAATTTACAATAACAATATTGACTTGTCTGTAAAAAAAACTTTAACCTGCACTTGTATGCTGATGATACTGTTGTGTATACTATTGCCTCAACGGTTGACCAGGCTCTATTTGAACTACAGTCTTCCTTCACTGTATTACAGAAAACATGTATTGACATGAAATTAGTAATGAATGCAGGTAAAACTGTTGTTCTCTAGAGCGCATCAAATATGTCTGATGATTTAAGCATATGTACTTTGTGTCCATGGAAATGGTGTCCATATACGAGTTACTATACCTAGTCTCAGAGATCACAAACTCCGGAAATTCCTTTTCTTCTCTACTGAGTTAGGTAAATCTGCTTTTAGTTTTCTTTTACGTTATTTGTGAAACAATCTTCAAATTGTTAATAAATTATATTATTATTTTTTATTTTTGAATTTTACCCCCTTTTCGTGGTATCCAATTGTTAGTAGTTACTATCTTGTCTCATCGCTACAACTCCCGTTCGGGCTCGGGAGAGACGAAGGTCGAAAGCCGCGCGTCCTCCGAAACACAACCCAACCAAGCCGCACTGCTTCTTAACACAGTACGGATCCAACCTTGAAGTCAGCCGCACCAATGTGTCGGAGGAAACACTGTGCACCTGGCGACCTGGTTAGCGTGCACTGTGCCCAGCCCGCCACAGGAGTCTCTAGTGCACGATGAGACAAGGATATCTCTACCAGCCACACCCTCCCTAACCCAGACGACGCTAGGCCAATTGTGTGTTGCCCCACGGACCTCCCGGTCGGCTGCAACAGAGCCTGGGCACAAACCCAGAGTCTCTGGTGGCACAGCTAGCACTGCGATGCAGTGCCCTAGACCACTGCGCCACCCGGGAGGCTATACATTTGTTGATGCCTCGAAAGCAATTCAGGAAGCTGATTGAGGACCTTATTAGTGAAGAATGTGTTGTTTTTTCTTGCATTTTTGTATTCATATTTTTAAGAGTGTATTTTCTTTACTTTATATAATTCAGGGCTCATCTGTAAAAGAGACCGTGGTCTCAGTATGACTCTCTTATAAAATAAAAGTTACATAAATATCTACCTCAATTACCTCGTACCCCTGCAACTTGACTCGGTTACTGGTACCCTGTACATATAGCCAAGTTATTGTGCCGCATTGTGTAGTTATTCCTTTTTTCTATTATTTGTATTTTTCTCTCCGCATTGCTGGGAAGCGCCCGTAAGTAAACATTTCACTGTTAGCCTACACCTGTTGTTAACGAAGCATGTGACAATTACAATTGTATTTTATTTCCTTATTAAAGTGTACAATGTACAGCACATTTCTCAGCTCATAGACTGGTCACATTTGAACATAAATTGTATAAAAACAAAGGGCATGTTTAAAGCTGGAATCCTTAGGGCATAGTGGTTGTTTTGACAGTGCCGTGGAACTGCGTTAGAGCTATCCAATCCACAAGTGGCTCCCGGCATTATAAAGAGGACATTGCCATGGCTGCATGGAGTCACATTAACAGATGTCCCATGGAGCCTGGTTAATAAGGTTGAACACTGGAATGTATACTCCAAAATATGTATCCCAGAAAAGCACCTTGCTAAAATGACATAATGACCTAAATCATCACCCAGTCGTAATAATATTGGCCATTAGACAATAACAGGCAGGGTTTTCCGCTATTCAACATAGCAGTGTGGACTGGATTAATATGGACCCTGGCCCCACAGTCTACTTGTTAATTAAACTCAAGGGTAAAGGCATTATTTGTGGGAAAGAATCCAATTATTTTCGCTCTCCAAGCTGGAAGAGAGCAGCCGTGTGATAGTGGTGGTGATGATGATACCACTGAGGGGAGATAGATAGCCACTTCAGGACTGAAGGAGTCAGTTGTTCATATGCTGTAAGAAGAATATAATTGATGGGATCAATGGCAAAATACAGGTAGTAATTGTAATGTACTTATTTTGCATTATGTAGCCTATCTGTATTATATTTTGTGGGAAACTGATAAGCTAAAAAGTTGTCATGACCTAGATAATTGTAACATCAAAGGCAGCAGGCTTTGGTAAAAAAAAAATGAAAATAAACCCTAATTACAACTTCATACCATCTACAAACTGACACCTTTATCCCTATCTACCACTGTGTAATGGATGGCCTTGTTTGAACTAGCGCCTAGTTTTTTCAACACAATTAGTGGCCTTAACATGGGATCAGGACTGAATTACGCAAATGTAGATGTTTTAATAAATGTCTTATTTAGGGTATACTTCAAAGAAGTGCATTTCGTTTGACTCATTCAATTGCAGAATGTATGCAGAAAAGTAAGCTTCCATTTTGGGACAGCCCAATACCTTTATAAAGCTAGAACATTCTTCACACCATATAATATGCGTGGGCTGTTAAATTAGAAAGAAACTTTGAAATGTCTGCACAAATCACACCAGTAAGTGGTAAAGACTTCACAAAAGTAAAATGTTATTGTATCTTTCACTTCTCTTTACCAAACTGTCACACATGCCCCATCTCGCTACTTTACATTTGTGTACTTGCTCTGCTGAACTGGGGCCTGTTTGATGTGTGTGTGTGTGTGTGTGTGTGTGTGTGTGTGTGTGTGTGTGTGTGTGTGTGTGTGTGTGTGTGTGTGTGTGTGTGTGTGTGTGTGTGTGTGTGTGTGTGTGTGTGTGTGTGTGTGTGTGTGTGTGTGTGTGTATATGTACACCGTTTTGTGTGTGTGTGTGCCCGCTGGGACAGGCAGGCCCCTAATCTACTCCTGGGAGCTCTCACCCCTCCTGAACTTTGGCATGGCGTGGCCAGCGTGGGTCACCTCCACGGGCCTAGGGGACCTGCAGCCTCAGCCAGCCCTAATCCTGGGGAGTCGATAGATGCTAGCATGGCTGCAGGGCTGCAGGCCTCAGCTCTACACACACACCCCGGGGGAACGGCTCATTTCAATAAATGTAAAGTGATGCTGTCCACAAGCAAACATAATGAACCATGAAAGCTGGGGGAGCACACTCACAAGATGTTTATGGAACTCAGTCAACGTCCACATAGCCTCACACATGATTATGATCCCATAGGTGCGCAGATGCACTGGAGTGTCCTCAGGGCAAAATGTGAATGTGTGATCTGATGAGATGTTGGTTAAATGACAGGCAAGCGAGTGGAACATTTGATCACTTGACGGAGTCGATGCGGTTCTGCTTCCACGATAAGACCTTATTAGTGTGCTTACTTCAGCTGGCAACATAACTCTTCTGCATATTTCATATCTTAGTTTGTCTCGAATGCTTTGAGCATATTTGTCCAGACAAATTCACTTTTTCGAACAATTAACAAGCAGCCCCAAACTGAAAGTGACACATTTCAACTGTCTTCCTCTATGGGCCCCTCTACCTCTGCTTTGTCATTGCCCTCCGCCTCTTACCTGGTCCATTCTTGCAAACAGCAAATCAGAGGTGACCTCTTTTATGCATTAATAAGGACTGATTGCTAATTGAAAAATTGTGCAAAGAAGTTGTGCAGGCATACAGAAGAGTTTCACATTCATGGGAGTAATTTGTATCAGCTGTGACCAAATGTTTTAATATAGTTTGACATGATTTATTCAACTGACTTTTGCATCTTTTGTAGAGAGTTATGTTTAGTGTTTTGCACAAATGTGCTTAGCATTTGCATTGTGAAAGGGGATACCTAGTCAGTTGTACAACTGAAATGTGTCTTCCACATTTAACCCAACCCCTCTGAATCAGAGAGGTGCGGGGGGCTGCCATAACCGACATCCACGTATTCAGCGCCTGGGAAACAGTGGGTTAAACTGCCTTGCTGAGGGGCAGAATGACAGATTTGGGGGATTCAATCCAGCAACATTTCGGTTACTGGCCCAAAGTTCTAACCACTAGGCTACCTGCGTGTGAAAGTAAAAAGAAATGACTTACAGTTTTGCAAAAACAAAGACTTGTGCTCATTAGGTGATGATGGAGATCAAGTGGACCACCGTTTCATTAAAAGTGTCTTTGCAATAAAATAAAAAACTGTATTATTCGTGTGCTTTCATGGTTTTATTCATTTGCTCTCCCCATTTGAATTTGGTGACAGTGAAGCTAAAATGTTACATTTGGCTCTATTCTTCAGCATTTTGGATTTTAGATGAAATCTTTCATATGAGGCAACAGTACAGAATGTCACCTTTTATTTGAGGTTATTTTCATACATATCTGTTTTACCATTTGGAAATTAAAGTACTTTATATATCTAGTCCCCCCCATTTGAAGATGTCATAAGTATTTGGACAAATGCAAGTTATGCCGTTGCTATTAATGTAGTCAGAAGTTTTGTATTTGTTCCCATATTCCTAGCACGCAATGGCGACATCAAGCTTCTGACTCTACACACTCGTTGGATGCATTTGCAGTTTTGTTTTGGTTTGTGTTTTGGGTTATGTTTTGCTTAATAGGAACTGAATGATGAAAGATGCCTGGAGTATTTTTCTTCATAAGTCGAGTACATACGATGTTTCTAAACACTTCTAAATCAATCTTGATAATGCCACGATTAAGAAAAGTCATTCATGAATGATGAGTTATGATGATTGAGAAAGTTACAGAGGCTACAACAAAACTAGGTTAGCTTTTTTTGGAGGGATATGGTCTTTGTCCCAGTGTACTATCTCACTTATCGTTATTTACAATTCATTCAAATATTCATAATATTACTATAGAAGTGTTCAGGAACATTTTCTATTTTTACTTACTTTAATACACTAGAAGTGAATTTGTCCAAATACTTATAACTTCTTCAAATAACTAGGTAGGCTACATAGAGTGCTTTCATTTCTGAACAGTAAAACAGATATGTATATATATATATAAAACATCTCTATTAAAAGGTGACGTTTTGTACTGTGGCCTCATGAAACATTTCATCTCAAATCCAAAATGCTGGAGTGTAGAGCCAAATTTGAAATTGTAGCTTCACTCTCCAAATACATGCGGAGAGGAATGTATTTGTGTGACAGTGACCTGATCATGTTAACCCCTGTGGTGAGTGACATCTAACAAGGAGGGTGGAGGTGTGGTGGAGGATACGGCCTCTATGGCCCAACTACCACCCTGCTGTGAAGCGAGACAGTGCAGACGTGCAAGTCTTGCCTGGGGGGGTTGGGTAGGGTGTGTGAGACACAATGAGATGGGTGGCTGAGCGGGGCCTCCCCCCATCACACCACTAAATAGGGTAGCCAGGGCTCAGACAGAGTTTGTGAATGAGCGGAACTCTCCTGGGAGGTTAGGTTCACTGGGTTTCTGATAGGAGTGTATGATTAAGGTCACAGACTAATGTGACTCTGTGACAGTGGAGAGTTGAGGTGACAAGGCAAACGCTACAGGGTTAAGTTTGTCGCTATAAGGCCAGGGTTAAGATCACTCTGAGTTCATTGTTGCAACTGGTTAACGAGCAAGGCAAGGGGGTGTTCAGATTGAAGGGAGGTGAAGGGTTCCGCTTTCATGTAAATTATGTAATGATCATTTTTGATGTGCAATACCTATTCGTCTTGCTTTAATCAAAAAAGCCCCACATCGGGTGGAAATGTAAGAAATTGATGCCCAATGTGAATCCTAGTCCATTAAAATACGGGAGGCATTGCACCTTTCGACCTTCTCCAACAACTTTAATCAAGCCCCAGTCTCCAAAGCATGAGTTTTTGTTCCACTTGTCTTTTGTCATGGTCTACCCACTACTGTGACTGTCCTAATATGGACACAGCACAATATGCCAAGTGCCTAAAATACGAGGTGAAATTAGCAGAGAACACATTTCCTGCTGGAGCACGGTGTACATTTCAGGACATCCTCAAGGTCATTCAGAAACATCCCATTGATCTTGAGAAACTTTGAACCTCTGCAGTCCTCCAGAGAGAACTCTCCAAGTATTGATGGATACAACTCAATTACCGTTCAATATACTGTAAGTATGGATGAATTCAACCTGCTAATCAAAGCTGATGATTCTAATTCTGTTGAGTTTGGCTAAAAGAAGATTGTCTCAAACAGGTGCCATTACATTTGACACTATAATAAAGCAATAGCATTTTTCTCCCTCTTATTTCTTCACATTGTAACTCTGCTTTGTGATTTAACAGGATATCAGTACAAGTACAGATGAGACTTTACAGACAGGCATCCAATGGGACCAAGTCAAGGGATGCTTTCAATAAAACATCATCACAGGATCAGACCATTCGCAATGGTGATCACCCACACCAACTGCAGGAGATGGACGGACAGACTTGACAGTCTGACGGACTGGCAGACAGGGGCAAATAGATAGCTTTGACCTCCAGCTCTAAGGGTATTTCACTTAGGCACCAGACGGGCCGCACCGAAAGTGTTTATTTCCAATGGCCCCCAAAAATAAATTAGGAGTGGGCTCCTTGGCCATCTCCCTCAAATCAAACGGCCAAAGAATATTCCACATAATTATACTAAAGGGCAATTGGTTGATATATGTCAGGGTCGTAGGTCGTGGCCGGTATAAGCAATCTGATTGGAGCTGGTTGGTGGACTGTAATATATATCTGCGCAGTAGGCTCTAACCCTATTCCCCAGGCTGACTGCTCCCTGTCACTTCCCTTCAAGTCATGTAAATTGTGTCTGCTGCTCTCTTATAGCGACTAGAGGACAGCGGACGGGGGATGGTTGTGGTGTGTGTGTGTGTGTGTGTGTGTGTGTGTGTGTGTGTGTGTGTGTGTGTGTGTGTGTGTGTGTGTGTGTGTGTGTGTGTGTGTGTGTGTGTGTGTGTGTGTGTGTGTGTGTGTGTGTGTGTGCATCTGAGTCTCTGTGTGCATTTGTGTGTGTATTGGCAGGGGCATCTGTCTGATGTCCACTCTAACCAGAACTGTCCTTGCTCGCAGTAATGGCTTCTTTTGGGCAATCAGAGGAGACGGTTTCTTGACTCATCTCCTTTAATGGGTTGTCCTCCTCAGGCAAAAATTGAATAGCCCCAACATGGCCTAAGGCGAGCAATAAAAATTCAATAATTTGGCGGGGTCAACATCCTGTCATTTTTGGGGGGTTGGGGCGAGTAATTACACTGCACTCGCATGGGGCCCGGATGGGGGTAGTGTGTGGGGGAGGTTTGAATGAAGATTGACACCTGACACCTTTTGCGAAGAAGGGAAGAGGAGGAGGTCAAGAGATGGTCACCTTGATGTACCCACTCATCCGCTACCTGGTCCCATTCAGGCCAAAACCAGATGACCATAGCTCTGTGTCACAGACCAGCAGAGATAGAAAAGTGTTCAAATGGATTGGGTTTATTTTGCTGTATCAGAAATGGCACCCTTTTCCCGGTCCCTGGGTCTGTAAAAGGAGTATAAGGTTTGCTCGTGTGAGGTTGTGCATGGTTGATCTGATGGTCGGTGCGTTCATTTCTTGCTATGTGTTGATTTGATTTCCCCATGAACATGTTGATACCAATGAAAAACACAGGAGATATTAGCTATAAGATATATATATTAGATATAAGCTATAAAGTCTATTAAGGAATGAATTTTGAACTTCAAAAACATATACAGTACATACAGGAATAAAAGTTATAAAACAATTTATTAGAAAGAAATAAACTCTAATAGAACATTTATACCACCCTTTACATTTAAAATAGTTTGTTAGAAATCATACTGTGTATGTAGATATGTCATTGTGTGATAATGTGTCACACGCTCTGCATACACACGCTACTCGAAATGTTATCGATCCCCTTCCCCCCGTGTCAAACACAAACTTTTCACATTCTCCATAAAACAGAATACATTTGCAATGGAAAAGGGCCGAGATGGGTAACCCCTGAGAGAAAGATGTCCCCCCCTCTGTCAGTTTTATATGACATTATTATTCCCCGGGTTGTAAATTCTGACATGTTAAGATCTCCGACAACAACAATATAAAATTCAATCAATGACGCTCTTCTCTCCCGGCTTCTCCCGGCCCTCTTTCTCGCCATCCTCCAATTGTATTCAGCCGTTGATAGTTCCTAAATCAAAGCGGTGTGGATTCTGCATAATGCGGTGGCCGGGATTGGGTCGTAATGAGAGGGTCGTTGGTTTCCCTCCCCCCGGTTTTATTGAGTTAATGTGAATGCCGGTATAATGCAGTATAAAACACTGGCCTCATAAAACACTACATTGATATATCGCCAGACAGGTCACATATTTATTTATCACGCCTCCGTGATAGAGAAAGAAGTGGTGGTCCGTCATATGACATTCAATACCCATCACTCTCCATTCATCAGTCGGTCTGCATGCTACTGGACGATCGGTCTGCATGCTACTATCTATTAGACAGATTTCTCACATCAAGTCTGATTTTCACAATTTCCGGGAGAAATAATTGTGATAATTCTTAAACATAGCTTCAAACTAGACACGTAAAACGTTATAAAGAAGTTGCGCTGACACACTCCAATAGTGTGCAAAACAAATCATGTGTAATAATGTGTGTGCGTGCACCCTTGTGTGTTTGTGTGTGTCTATGAGTGTTTGTGTGTGTATGTGTACGTGTCTGCATCCCTGTATGTGTGCCTGTGCACATCTGCATGCATGTGCATGTCTTTGCACTGAATGATTTCTCTGATTGATCATTATCTGATGGCCTCTTAATTACAATGCTAATGAGTGGTGCTTTTCTGCTCTGACCAAGGCTTTTCTGCCCTGTCACTGAAAACAGGAGGAAATTAAATGACATGGGTGATCTAGGATGGATGATCCCCTAGTTAATATTTCCAATCTGTTAATCAATGGGCTGGTCAATAGGCCCAATGGCCACCACAGTGCTGCATCACTACAACATCCTAAATGTGTTGTACAGATGTAGGATCTTAATTTGATCACCTTTTTTTCCGTGATTTTTCCTGCACGGCAGGAAATGCAAACGTTTTCTGTATTTCAGTTTGAAAAATATTTCTGAAAATTGTAATTTCTACTTTGGGTAGAGGCAGAGGTTCAGGTTGGCAGCTTAATATGCATGTTAAAAAAGTTTTAGAGACCTTGAATTCAAATCAGTTAATCATTTGCGAGATGAAGATGTAGATATTATTGGTAAATACTTAGATAACTGAATACATGCATTGTCTGTTCGGTTTAATATCATCTATTCACACTGTGGTAGTTGTGGCAGTTGTTCTCTCTCTGTTCACAAGGTTACAAGGACACTGAAATAGAAATACACTTTTTCCTGGGAGGGGGAGGTGTCGGGTAGCGGGTGGTTTGTTGGAGGTTTGAGATCATAGCGCGGAACGAAAACGTATTAACAATGTAATAACAAAAGATTATGTTCATCTGAGGCGCGAGGCCCTCCGTTTTCTCGGCTCGCACCGACTGTGAAGTCTTTATTCTGCGGGTCGGCCCCCTTAAAAAGGTTATTATGTTCTCTCACTGTGACAGTGCTGGCCCAGGGAGCTCCAATATTGTGGCGGGGGTCGCCTGTACCACATTAGAGCCAATAAATGTGCGTTGGCACTACTCAATTTAAAGTAAATCCCTTTTTTCCTTCTACCTCCCTTCTTCATTCCTAATAGGGTATTCCACAAACGCGTCTAATAAGTTGTAGGGTATCTGTTGTGCTCCTAGCTGAATATTTCAATTTTTCTCCTTTCTTTTGTAGTGAATATTTTTATTTGGCAGTAGTTACTTTGTGTGAGACATCATTTCTCAATTGTGTTAGTTGTTGTAGCTAGTTGTATAGCGCAGCACCCAATGTTAGTTAGCATTCTGTGGTCCCAGTTTTCAGGATGTTTTGTACACGATGTCAGAAATGTTCTGCTGTGCCATTTTTTCAAGTTGTTTTCTTTCATGCAAGACGTTTGAAATACTCAGAAAATGTATATTACTATTAGTTTTCCTTGAGTGTGACTCACTTTTTTATGATCTGATACCTTTCTAGATGTATTCATCAGAAACATAATTAACACTATTCAATTACAGACATGAAAAATAATATGAAAACACAACACATTCACATTTCATACACATATCGCAAATCCTTTGCTGCAAGTTCATTTGGGAAAGGTTGAAGTCCAGTGTGTTTATTGTGGCGTTTAAGGAAGTTAAGGGTGGTGAAGGTAAACACTATGCAAAGCTGGGTTATTTTGCGATTCTTATCATGGGGAGGTAATATCAACCTCAGGTATCATCCAAATCCTCGCTGGGTCCACTGAGGGTTCAGGGTTCATGGGGGTGTTTTGTGTGTGTGTGTGTGTGTGTGTGTGTGTGTGTGTGTGTGTGTGTGTGTGTGTGTGTGTGTGTGTGTGTGTGTGTGTGTGTGTGTGTGTGTGTGTGTGTGTGTGTGTGTGTGTGTGTGTTTGTACATTTATTTGGGTAGATGTGCTTGTGATGATGAAAGCATTTTGTTTTGATGATGAATAAAACCACTCCCCTTTACAGTATAATTGTTCTTGTGTGTTATATTTTTGTTGCACTAGCTGGGTTTCCATTTGTCAACATTGATAAAGTTTGCATAGGGAGTGCAGTAGATGCAACAATTGTTTGCCAAAGTGTGTTTCCATTTAACTGTCTTATGTTGACAAAAACAACTGGATGTAATGTCACACCTAAAAAAAAAACATTTTCACAAAAAGTGATTCCATTATCCATTTAGGCAAATTGTGCATTAATAAATTGGTGAAAGCCTGTATGCCTTGCCCACCTATCTGTTTCCTGTATCAGGTATCCCACAAAAGCCAGCATGGATAGAATGCAGTAATTTACTAATATTTGCCATATTCTAATGTATACTTATCGCCACGGTAGTCATGTAGGCCCAGTAGAGATCTGAAACAATTTTATGGCGACACTTCAAATTGCAATGTAAAACAATTCAGGCATTCTTGCAAATAAACATAATTTGTTAGAGTTGAATAAGTGGATTTTTAGGTGTTAAGGTATTAAAATGTGGAGTGGACCTGCATACCTTAAAAATGATTTGTCAATCAGAATTTATTAGAAAAACACAGTTCCCATCATTTGTCTCAATGAAGAAACCCTTGACAAAATAAAAATTGACCCATCGAACAGATGCACATTTATTCAATCTTTAGAAGATTTCTCCTATATCTGCCTTTTTCATTTTACTTCAACATTTTTTTGGGAGACAATGCTTTTGTCGAATAAACCTGGCTCAATGGAAACCTGCCTATTGTCTTCTTGAGCACAACCAAACTATATATATATATATTTTTTTTATATTTTTATTTTTTTAATTTTTTTATTTAAATAAAACATCTCTTTCACCATCCATATAACTGTAAAAATGGAAAAACCAGAGCAGTTTCTGTGCACTTTACTGAAAAACAAACAAATATTTTACATGAGTGCAATTATTTTAATATCTTGATGGAGTCAACATAAGATGGCTTGGTTAACAAAATAAACTCAATAGAATGAGCCAACCAGTGAAGGTCCATCAACACTACAGTATATGATACTCTCCCTACCTACGACATGTAGTCTAAGTAACAAGGAACATCATACCAAAGCAGAGCAAGCTTTTTCAAAGACTGATTGGTGATTGATCGCCTGCAGAGCACCTCCCTAATGGTCACTTGTGAGAGGCTCTTTGTTTCGTCTTTTTCATCCTTGCAGAGGGAGAGAAAGTCGGTGGAGAGGTGCAGAGAGAGGGAGGAGAGAGGGAGAGCATGAATTAATTAAATGTGCCAAACCCTTGCCTCGAAAGTGTTTCTCTTTTTTTGAGCCGCCATCGCCCCCATCTCATCTGTATTCCAGATTTGTCCCCAGACGATACTGCCCCTGATTGAGAGGCAAATGCGAGAGAATTTTCCTTTAAAAACAACACTCCTCAACACAAGTGCATTTCTAAGTCCACGAGACCTATGGTTTTAAAAACCACGGCCCCTTGTCGACACTTTGTATTTACTCGTTTGTGCTACATCTAAAACTATGACATTGTTAGACCTCATGGAGGTTATGTTAGACCTCATGGTATCGAACGTTGTGGGAGTATGAAGGCAAACCCAAAATGTGTCCATTGCAACCTGAACTTAAGCAAATGTTATTATAACTCTTTCTGCAATGTATAACAAATATATATATTCTCATAAATGTATATAAAAAAAATATATATTTCTCTCTCGATTGGATAGACAATTTAATTGCTAAGCAGCTGACTAGACTCTATAGTTACATTTTAAATAGTGTTAGTCTATCCATCAGATGTCCTGTCTACCCTCTCCACTACCCTCCACACCTAATAATAGCGATTATGTTAATTAACTCATACATTTTTTCAAAACTACTTCCCTGTCCAACTTAATTAACAAAAGCATATGCATTTATCCCACCTCCATTGTGTTTGCCACTCCACAACAAGACTGATGAGACACTTCCTTTCAACGGTCCAATAGCAGGCCAATATCTGCCCGTTTGCCCCTGTATGCATAATTGTGTTTGTGTCTTTGTTAACTGCTCATTGATCCAGGTTTGTGTACAGCCAGTTAGCCACGTTAAACATTAACCGGGAGGCGACTGAGGAACACAGGGGGCAATTAATAGAGCTATAATGGAGGGGGACAGATCACTTAGGTGGTGGTGAGTGATGGCCAGCGAGGGACCACCTGTTTCAGTGTGGAGGGAAATGAAGTAGAACTGGTCTGGAACCTGGCAACCCGCTGTGAGACGCTGATTGACATTTACAAGGCTACACACTGCAGCACTGACAGCCGTGTCGGATCTCCCACTTTGCCCTACAGGGACAGACATGTGGACATACTGTGGGGAGATGTAGAGTAGGGACTGAGGGCTGGTGGAAACATTGTATTATTTGTGATGATGACACATTTCACTTGGTTAAATATGGAAAATGTGCTTTAATGTTGTGGTCACACCCAGTAAAAACTGTCATTCATATCATGTCCCTTTATTAACAATCTGTATTTTGTGGAAAACTGTGGTATACGAATGAGCTTTTGGACATTTTTGAAATACATGTTGATGATTGTGTGAATCGTACTTTATATGTCAGAAGGTAAAACTACATATCAATGCGAACATGCTACCTTCAAAACACGGAAAGTACCACTTTCCCAAGGCCACACATACTTAGACAAGCATAGATTGTCATCCTTTCTCAATTGCTCATTTTAGCATTTGTCCTCCTTTATCACATCCCAAACCCTGGCCCTCTTGTATTCAACACACACTGCAGTGGAAACAGATGTCTTTAATGCCAGTGGAACAACTTTCAAGTTGACAAGGTCCCCTTAGAGAACACATGGATCCATGGCAGTCAGAATTTCTGACTAATAGCCGGTTTGATGTGACAGGCCTCTGCCGCCTGGGGAAATTGAGGCTGCTCTCCTTGTCGATACCTTTTTGTGTCTCGCGCAGTTGTAGGTTATTGTTGGCCTAGGGGACAGGGAGCCGTTTGGCAGTTTACATTTGCTAGACAGTATGTGGTCAGCACCAACTTTTTTTTATTGTTGTCTATTGATCTGTCACAGGCCACTCTCTCTGCCGAGGCTAATTTGCTTGTTAACATAAATTTGTCAGGAGCAGGGGGAGGAGTAGCTTCCATCATGGCCGCATAAAGCGAAGCCTTGACGGCTCTCTCCGTCATTGAGGCATCTCCGCTCTTATCGCCTCAATCTAATGTCAGCTCGAGTGGTCATTTTCAAGCACCCCTTTTCACCCCTTCCTTCAACACTTGCTCTCCAGCGAACAGTCTAATACACAGGGCATATTTTTTAAAACAGCTTCTTGTTAAGCTGTCATTCAATCAATACTGTTTCCTTTATCTCACGCTTGCCAGGAAATAAACATGAGTTAAACACAAAACAGGTATTAATTACCTTTCTACGGGTCCTGCTCAGCCAATACAATTAGCACCCTGGATGAGCCATAAGTAATTAATTTCAGGAAATATCATTTTAAATTACAACACGTGGCAGGCATTTGGTCCTGCACTTTCAACTCCTGGGCTGCCGCGCTGTCATATGAGAGGAGTTTGTCACCGCACAAGAGGAATGCCACGGCTTTATAACTAACAACAGACCAAACTGAATAAATCTATCTGTGAGAGAAGGAGAGAAAGAAAAAAAGAAAGAGGCATAGATTTTATATTAAATTCCTTTTCCTAATCCGATCTGCTGTACAGTCCAGACCTACATATTAATAATGCATTTGAAAGTGCTTTATTCTCCGTACCACAGAGGGGTTTAGAAACGGGTGCTTTCTCAAGTTCTGCATCTTGGTTATTTGTAAGCACCCAGTAAATAAGTAGGCGACAGCTCATTTTATGAGATCTTAAGCCCAGGAAAGCCATGAGAATGCCCACGGTTGGGTTTTCTAAGACAATGGAGAGATAGAGAACAGAACATAATGAGTAGGTAGAATATCACATTTCTTAGCATCTTTGAATGATCCCCTGGGCAGATTTCATTACCTTTCCAACTGTCAAAATTCACAAGTACGCCACGGTCCATGAAATTACACGTGAACACATTGATGACAATGTATGTATATATTTTTTACAATGAATTTCAAAAATACTTTCAAGAAAAAACAGTCTAATGCTGTATATCGAAAGTATTGTAGCACAATGAAGACTCAAGATGAACCAGTCATGATCTACCATTCATGAAGTCATATATGGAAATGCTATTGTCACGTTCTGACCTTTATTTCCTTTGTTTTGTATTTATTTAGTATGGTCAGGGCGTGAGTTGGGGTGGGCAGTCTATGTTTGTTTTTCTATGATTTGGGGATTTGTATGTTTCGGCCTAGTATGGTTCTCAATCAGAGGCAGGTGTCATTAGTTGTCTCTGATTGAGAATCATACTTAGGTAGCCTGGGTTTCACTGTTTGTTTGTAGGTGATTGTCTATGTTGATTGCTTGTGTCATTACAGTTCTCATTTAGCCTCACGGTCGTTATTTGTTAATTGTTTTGTACAGTGTGTTTCAGTGTTCAGTGTTTTCTTTATTAAATGTCATCATGAACACATACCATGCCACATTTTGGCCCTCCGATCCTTCTCGCCTCTCCTCTTCAGATGAAGAGGAGGATGCCCGTGACAGAATCACCCACCAACCAAGGACCAAGCGGCGTGGTAAAAGACAACGACGACAGCAGCAGCAACAGCAACAACAGCGGCCAGCATCACAGGACTCCTGGACATGGGAGGATATATTGAACGGAGAGGGATCCTGGGCACAGGCTGGGGAATATCGCCGCCCCAAAGCAGAGCTGGAGTCAGCGAAAGCTGAGCGGCGGCGATATGAGGAGGCAGCACGGCAGCGCGACAGGTACGAGAGGCAGCCCTCAAAATGTTTTTTTTGGGGAGAGGCACACGAGGTGTGGGGCTAAGCCAAGTAGCAGACCTGAGCTCATTCCTCGTGCTTATTATAAGCAGCGCGTTACTGGTCAGGCACCGTGTTATGCGGTTAAGCTCACGGTGTCGCCAGAACGTGCCCATAGCCCGGTGCGCTATAGGGCAGTCCCCCGAAAGTGTCATGCGAGTGTGGGCATCGAGCCAGGGTGTATGGTACCTGCTCAGCGTGTCTGGTCGCCGGTACGCAGTTTTGGTACAGGGTATCCTGCGCCGGCTCTGCGTACTGTGTCTACGGGGCGCTGGGAGGGTGCAGTGGGAGTGGAGCCTAAGGGAGAGGTGCGCATAGTAGGCACTAGATCTCCCGTGCTTACCCACAGCCTGGTTCAACCTGTGCCTGCACTCTGGAGGGTCCGGGCTAGAGCAGTGATCCAGCCTGGGGGAGTGGTGCCAAGGCTGCGCACCAGAGCTCCAGTGCTCCCCCACAGCCCGGTCCTTCAGGTGCCTCCTCCTAACACCAAGCCTCCTTGAGGTCTCCCTAGCCTGGTGGGTCCTGTGGCATCCCCACGCACCAGGCTGTCTCTCTGTCTCCTCCCTACAGGTGTTCCCGCCTGTTCGGCGCTGCCAGAGCTTCCGCCCCTCAGTCCAGAGGCACCAGAACTCCTCCATCCAGCACTGCCAGAGCTTTCCTCTCCAGTGCTGCCGGAGTCTCCAGTCTGCCCAGCGCCGCCTGAGCTACCCGTCTGCCCAGCGCCATCAGAGCCGACAGTCTGCAAGGAGCCGCCAGTGCCGCCAGTCTGCAAGGAGCCGCCAGTGCCGCCAGTCTGCAAGGAGCTGCCAGTGCCGCCAATCTGCAAGGAACCGCCAGTGCCGCCAGTCTGCCAGGAGCCGTCAGTGCCGCCAGTCTGCCAGGAGCCGCCAGTCAGCCAGGAGCCGCCAGTGCCGCCAGTCAGCCAGGAGCCGCCAGTGCCGCCAGTCAGCCAGGAGCCGCCAGAGCCGCCATTCAGCCAGAATCCACCAGAGCCGCCATTCAGCCAGGATCCGCCAGAGCCGCCATTCAGCCAGGATCCGCCAGAGCCGCCATTCAGCCAGGATCCGCCATAGCCGCCATTCAGCCAGGATCTGCCATAGCCGCCAGTCAGCCAGGATCTGCCAGAGTCGTCAGCCAGTATGGGGCTGCCCCTCTGTCCCGAGCTGCCCCTCTGTCCCGAGCTGCCCCTGTGTCCCGAGCTGCCACTCTGTCCCGAGCTGCCCCTCTGTCCAGTGGGGTCATTTAGAAGGGTCGCCGTGGTTAGGAAGACACGGAGGCGGACAAAGACTATGGTGAAGTGGGGTCCACGTCCCGCGCCAGAGCCACCACCTCGGACAGACGCCCACCCAGACCCTCCCCTATAGGTTAAGGTTTTGCGGCCGGAGTCCGCACCTTTGGGGGGGGTACTGTCACGTTCTGAACTTTATTTCCTTTGTTTTGTATTTATTTAGTATGGTCAGGGCATGAGTTGGGGTGGGCAGTCTATGTTTGTTTTTCTGTATGTTTCACTGTTTGTTTGTGGGTGATTGTCTATGTTGATTGCTTGTGTCATCACAGTTCTCATTTAGCGTCACGGTCGTTATTTGTTTATTGTTTTGTATAGTGTGTTTCAGTGTTCAGTGTTTTCTTTATTAAATTTCATCATGAACACATACCATGCCGCATTTTGGTCCTCCGATCCTTCTCGCCTCTCCTCTTCAGATGAAGAGGAGGACGCCCGTGACAGCTATGTGGTTTTGGCGCAGACATTAGATTAGATTTTTATTTAGTCACATGCACAAGGTAGTTGTAGTTCCAGTGCAAAGTGAAATACTTAAACTCTGAGCTCCAACAGCACAGGTGTGAATGAAACATTAAAAAAATATACATAATTACAACTGTGAGGGGGGGAATAAAATGTCCATATGGGGAGCAGCAGGGGTTGGGGGGTGTAGGAGCAGGAGTAGCGGTGCCTAAAGTGGAGCATATATCTGGCATGTCCAAAGGGGGAGCATACAGTATATCTGGCATTGCCATAAAATCCATTGACTACACAGTCATGAGAATGTGAATATTCTCATGACTGTCGGCCCGTTGGACAGAGAGCATATTTGACAACAAAAGCCCAAGCTGTCTTTGCCTCTTCTTTCAGGAGTATAATTTTGGTTTTGAGAAACGGCAATAAGAAGGAACCACTGATGTCTTGCAGCAGGGAGAAATGGCAGGGGGGGGCAGTCTGATATGACGCACTGTCTGTGCCCCCCGGCACGACACATGGAGGTATAGCACATATGGCGAGACTCATCGAGACCCCCCCCGTTGGACGGTGTTTGATTTCACAGGATGCCGCAGCCCATGAGGGCTGCAGAGCACAGAAACGGT
Organism: Oncorhynchus keta; assembly: GCF_023373465.1. Taxonomy (NCBI): domain Eukaryota; kingdom Metazoa; phylum Chordata; class Actinopteri; order Salmoniformes; family Salmonidae; genus Oncorhynchus; species Oncorhynchus keta. Next base: position 46,426,136 of record NC_068450.1, read on the forward strand.
GGTGACAGCCAGGAGTGACATCACCAACAACTGGTGTGAGATACCATAGAAACATAAATATTTTTTTTTGTTGACATTTGAAATAAATCATATCAGAGGGCATGTTGCTCATCCCTAAGCTGGAAAATAATTGCGTTCTCTGACAATTCAGCGCTGATGTGGAACCAGCGGCCTCTGTTGACAACCCCTATTCTCACCAAAGACAACAACTCTCCCATAAAATACATTGAGCAACAAAAAAGCTCTCATCAATCTTATTTAATGTCCTATCAAATCTTCAGTCGGTACTATGTTCTACATAATGACCTTTAACCCATGTCGAGGAGGCTTGATAAAAACATGTCGAAGAGGCTTGATAAAAAATAACTGTGTGTGTGTGTACTTAGTGGATGTTGGCACATTAGTGAGTTATCTTCTGAAATATTTGAACACATATTGTAGGACTGAGCTTGTTCACCTGATCTAGTGACAACTAATTGTCAGTTAGCTGGTTAACTGAATAAAGAGGTCCACTTAAACAGTTCCCCAAGGGGAGTGGACACCCTGGCCTTACTCTGACCTCAACCTGTGCGTAACCCTGACCTCAAGGTGACCCCTAACCCTAAACTTAACCCTAACACCCCCTCGTACCCTGACTTTCACCCTCAACCTGATGCCCCGTGCCTCCCAGGCACATCTGCTTTGGGAGCAGGGCTTTCGAGCGAAAGAAGAAAGAGGACCAAAAAAGAGGACGAAATCTGACTCCCCGATGAAAACCGCTCAATTTCTCAGTCTTTGGCTACCGTGAGACTATGGGGAAAAGAGACGGGTGGCCCGTGTCGACCCTTCGCCAGAGTGCGCCATATGACCCTGACTATCTCTACGCTATAGATGGATTTGGCTGGATACACTCTGTGGGCCAAAAAATCATAGTGTGTTAGTATCCTAAATAAGCTTTCATGAGCAGGCAAGACCTCGTCAATGTTGTTATACATTGTCAATTTGTATTCGTAACCACTGAGGCGACCTTATTGCTATCAAGCTTCTGAGTTGAACTGGAAAACAAATCCTGATACCGAGAAACATTTACTGAATGTGAAGAAACTGCTTCTCAGTTAGATGCGACATACAGTCATCCCCCATTAAAGTGTTTCGCTACGTTGGCTTTTCCTTCAAATCTTTAAATGCATACGGCAATCTCTAGAGCCGAGTGCAGCGCCATAAAGCAGCCTATTGGATGATTCCCGAGCACGGTGGTCTTTTTGATACATGTGCCTGTGGACTGGCCCGAGAGCAAGAATCAACGAAATAAATATCCCCCATAACCCTCCTTCCTCCCTTCTCTTCCCCTTCCCCTTGGTCACCGTGACTCCCATGCTCAAGTTGGACTTTTTTCTCCCAGCCTCTGAAATACTCCCCCGCGGCTCCTGGCTTAGGTTCCTCTGCGGCCCAAATCTCCGGCCTCCAAAGCTGAAGATGAACCCAGGAAGACCTGGGTTCAAATACTATTTGAAATGATTTGAAATACTTTGACTGTGCTTGATTGACTTTACTTATTGGAATGAAACCAATAGAAAAGTCTCAAAAGTGAAAAATTCCACCCCGTCGGGCACTCGAGGCATGCTAAAACAAATGTTCAAAGTATTTGAACGTTTTCAAATAGTATTTGAACTCAGGTCTAGACCTGGGTTAGAATGGGTGGTCACCATTATAAGTTTGAGGGGCTCTGCTGAGTGTAGAGAAACGCAAAGGGGGAAAGAACCTCGAAAAACTAAATACCGTCGCATTAAATGGACATCCTCATGAAAAGCCTGCCCCTTTCAATCCAGATGGTCATATTGCACTTGACATTTGTTAGGCGGTAATGTTCATGCTTTAAAGCGAATGGCTTTCTGTTTCTGTTTTGAACTTAAATGTAATGAAAGGAAAACAGTGCAAAATTCCCACTTTATTAAATAAAACATGTTGGTGGCCTTAGGGCAAACATTGTCACGCCAATAACACATTTCTTGCGTAATACGTTCCCGTTCCATAACAATTTGCTGCACAAATACGTTGACAGAGCATATGTATAATGTTGACCATGTATTCATTTTGAGATAAATGCTTGTACGTTTACAGATAATGTATCCCCCTAACCACAGGCCCGAACACAGACACTATTTAGCTGTTGCTACCTTACTTCTATGTAATTGAAGAGTTTCGCTAACGACACTCAAAAGACTATTTCCTCTGGATAATAGCCAGTACAGACGACCCATGATGCACTTTGCAATGACATCAAACAACCAGATTTTGTTATCTACTTTATTGAGAGACAGCTAATCTGCAATTACTTTTTTATTTTATTTGCAGAGCATTAGCATTTTTCAGCTAATACATATTCAAAATGTGTATTGCAATCTCTAGTCAACACCAGACAATTTACAAGATAAGAAACCATAGTAAAAGTGCACCATAGTAAAAGTGCACATTTTGCTGAACAGACACAACCACATCCAGACTACATGGCAATCCATAACCAGCCAATTTGAATGTAAGTAAACTGTACATAGAGGGCCCCCCCCCCCCAGCCCCTCCATTGATGCTCCACTCTGCTTTCTCCCATACGAGATCACCATAACAGGCACAGATATGGATGCAATGGTCAGCCCTTGCCTCAGGCCAATTGGGAGAGGGGTCATGTGGAGGTCATTGAGAGGTCACACTACAGCGACCCCTGACTGTGGCCGGGGTCGTCCGTTAATGAGAATGGTCTGATAGCCCTCTGCAGAGTGAATTCCTCTCAACCTTTATGCCCCTGCTAGTAGCCACAGCAGACTGATAGCAATATACCCTCATGAGAAACATATTATACAGCCTTAGCTGTGTTAACTGGTTTGTTTTAAGAACCAAAAATACTCATATAAAGGAAATTAAATACTGTATCTCATATTCTCATGATTTGTGTTGCTAACACACATTTTTGTTGACCTCAATCCAATAATTGGGACGAGATGGATTGCACAATAGAGAAAAAGAGATGCTAATTTAAACAATAATGTGCCAGAACACACAAATACATGACAAAACTGTAAATTAGAACTTGTTTTTGATCTCCCTATGGTGCAACTGTGTGTTCTAAGGTGGACTCTCTCCCCCAGCCTCTCCCTCCTCCTCTCTCCCTGCTTCTCCCGACCGTCTTATCGGTCGGAATCCCATTTGTAATGGGATCCAGATGGAGAGCGATGAGCAAACACAAGACATGGCTAAGATAAAGACATTAATTACCTTTTTGGAATAGCAACCATTTTCCGATGCTGCCTGACTCAATGTCGGGCTTTGAAAATATATATATTATTACCGAGAAGAAACACATCACTTTAATTCTTTATCCTCAGACGGCATCATCATTTAGACGGAAAAGGTCCTCTGTCTTTAAAGTGATCTTTCTTTGATAGATAATCTCCTCTGTTATTTTCTTATAGGAAGAGCAGGGTTTGAAAAGTCATAAAGTTGACAGGTAGAATGGAGGATATATAGATAGGAAATGTGGTGGAATTCTAATCAGACCAAATTAATGTAGGCCTATTCACTGTGGTCAACAGCACCTGGTACATGCAGCCGTTTACGTTTAAGGAAATATTTAAGGGAATATTCAGGGTCACTGGATTAGCAACTTTATTACATTTACTCTAACCTCAAATCAGTAGGATAAAATAAGCAAATTATATAAATTGTTTCATTATTTTTAGGTACCACTCTTGCTACCACTTATTTTCATCAAGTACCCAAGCACATAGTCAATATATGCTATACAGAAAATGTATTTAAACGTTTAAATAGCACACCTGTAAAAGGAATTGGGGTCATCCTTCCAAGAATGCAATATATTTCGATATGAAACACAGAATCTTTGGAGCTTTGGAGTAGTTGCGGAAAAAAGTGGAGGGAAAAAAATCCTCAGGCAGCGATAAAAAAACATGCCCCCTTTCCCTCCCGAGCTCCCTCCATCCCTCGTTCCCTCTCTTAGTATCCCCAACACCTTTCTTTGGGATTTACTTAGAATATGAAAGGATTGGAGACTACACCTGGCTTGACAGACACTGTGCTACTTCATTAAACCACATGCGCCTAGTGCGGTGCTGTATTAAAATTGAAAGAGAAAGCAGCGAGGGGCCCGATTCCTCGAGATAGACAGTGCCAAATCCCCGGTCATAGCACCTCAGAATCTGTCTTCTATCGCCTCCCCAGTTTTCTCTGAAGCACAGAAGGATCCTATTGATATTTAGATGATGCCATCGCAGGTAGGAAAATCATTTTTTAAGATATTGATTTTAAATTGCACATTAGGCCTGTTCCACTTGCTATACCTTAAAGAATAGGCCCAGGGGCCGGTCAGCTCCTCTCCCCTCCCAGGACTATTTCACGTGTGGGAATTTGTATCGATTTTTCTAGGGCTTGTTTGCTGTGATGGGGGAGTGAATGCAATAAGTGCTCCATTACTTACACAATCTGTGAGTGCTCGGGAAATTAGTCACCAGTGACCCCGTGCCCTTACTTTCACACTCATTCTCAGTCAATGTACCTGATGGGAATATGAATAAACTCCGACTAATGTCTGGATTCCTCTGCCGCCACTGCGCTGCAGCCTCACTCCACCAAAGTCAAATCAAATCAAATCAATTGTATTTATATAGCCCTTCGTACATCAGCTGATATCTCAAAGTGCTGTACAGAAACCCAGCCTAAAACCCCAAACAGCAAGCAATGCAGGTGTAGAAGCACGGTGGCTAGGAAAAACTCCCTAGAAAGGCCAAAACCTAGGAAGAAACCTAGAGAGGAACCAGGCTATGTGGGGTGGCCAGTCCTCTTCTGGCTGTGCCGGGTGGAGATTATAACAGAACATGGCCAAGATGTTCAAATGTTCATAAATGACCAGCATGGTCGAATAATAACAAGGCAGAACAGTTGAAACTGGAGCAGCAGCACGGCCAGGTGGACTGGGGACAGCAAGGTGTCATCATGTCAGGTAGTCCTGGGGCATGGTCCTAGGGCTCAGGTCCTCCGAGAGAGAGAAAGAAAGAGAATTAGAGAGAGCATATGTGGGGTGGCCAGTCCTCTTCTGGCTGTGCCGGGTGGAGATTATAACAGAACATGGCCAAGATGTTCAGAACATGGCCAAGTCCTCACTGGGGCCCAGATATTTCAGCATTGAATTGTGTTAAAAAGTCCCACTACATTAAAATTGCAGTAACTGCATAAGGATTACTTTTGTGGTTCACTGCCTAAATATATATATACTATTATCTCTCACAGAATCTGAAATTATTTGGCAAAATGCGTTTTTTAATACTTGTGACAAGAAAATGTAATGATGCATGAGGGCATACATCTAGTCACTATATTATCTTAAAATGTCTCAAAACAGGTCACATTTTGGTGAGCTACACCGCTGAACAAATATAAGTCACTGATAGCTCACGAACATACATATGTATATATATATATTAAAAAACTGTCACGCAGGGGCGGGGATATGGAGAGGAAACTTGAGAGGAATATTTTTGGATCCACAGGCTGTAATGAGTTTATATATATATATATATATATATATATATATACACTCAGCAAAAAAAGAAACGTCCTCTCACTGTCAACTGCGTTTATTTTCATCAAACTTAACATGTGTAAATATTTGTATGAACATTACAAGATTCAACAACTGAGATATAAACTGAACAAGTTCCACAGACATGTGACTAACAGAAATGGAATAATATGTCTCTGAATAAAGGGGGAGTCAAAATCAAAAGTAACAGTCAATATCTGGTGTGGCCACCAGCTGTATTAAATACTGCAGTGCATCTCCTCGTCATGGACTGCAACAGATTTGCCAGTTATTGCTGTGAGATGTTACCCCACTCTTCCACCAAGGCACCTGCAAGATACCGGACATCTGTGGGGAATGACCCTAGCCCTCACCCTCTGATCCAACAGGTCCCAGACGTGCTCAATTGGATTGAGATCTGGGCTCTTCGCTGGCCATGGCAGAACACTGACATTCCTGTCCTGCAGGAAATCACTCAAAGAACTAGCAGTATGGCTGGTGGCATTGTCATGCTGGAGGGTCATGTCAGGATGAGCCTGCAGGAAGGGTACCACATGAGGGAGGAGGATGTCTTCCTGTAACGCACAGCGTTGAGATTGCCTGCAATGACAACCAGCTCAGTCCAATGATGATGTAACACTCCACCCCAGACCATGACGGACCTTCCACCTCCAAATAAATCCCGCTCCAGAGTAAAGGCCTCGGTGTAACGCTCATTCCTTCAACGATAAGCACGAATCAGACCATCACGCCTGGTGAGACAAAACGGCGACTCGTCAGTGAAGAGCACGTTTTGCCAGTCCTGTCTGGTCCAGCAACGGTGGGTTTGTGCCCATAGGCGTCGTTGTTGCCGGTGATGTCTGGTGAGGAACTGACTTTACAACAGGCCTACAAGCCCTCAGTCCAGCCTCTCTCAGCCTATTGTGGACCGTCTGAGCACTGATGGAGGGATTGTGCGTTCTTGTGTAACTCGGGCAGTTGTTGTTGCCATCCTGTACCTGTCCCGCAGGTGTGATGTTCAGATGTACCGATCCTGTGCAGGTGTTGTTACACGTGATCTGCCACTGCGAGGATCATCAGCTGTCCATCCTGTCTCCCTGTAGTGCTGTCTTAGGCATCTCACAGTTCGGACATTGCAATTTTTTGCCCTGGTCACATCTGCAGTCCTCATGCTTCCTTGCAGCATGCCTAAGGCACGTTCACGCAGATGAGCAGGGACCCTGAGCATCTTTTGTTTGGTGTTTTTCAGAGTAGGTAGAAAGGCCTTTAGTGTACAACATTTTCATAACTGTGACTTTAATTGCCTACCTGTAAGCTGTTCCACAGGTGCATGTTTATTAATTCTTTATGCATGGGAAGCAGTGTTAAATCCCTTTACAATGAAGATCTATGAAGTTACTTGGATTTTTACGATTTATCTTTGAAATACAGGGTCCTGAAAAAGGGACATTTCTTTTTTTGCGTAGTTAATAATTTACAGTATATACGTATATATATATACACACACAGTACCAATCAAAAGTTTGGACAAACCTACTCATTTCAGAGTTTATCTTTACTTTTTCTATTTTGTACTTTGTAGAATAATAGTGTAGACATCAATACTATGAAGTAACACATGGAATCATGTTGTATCCAAAAAAGTGTTAAACAATATTTGAGATTCTTCAAAGTAGCCACCAGAAGATAGCCCTATTTGGTAAAAGTCCAAGTCAATATTATGGCAAGTACAGCTCAAATAAGCAAAGAGATATGACAGTCGATCATTACTTTAAGAGTCAGTCAATAGGGAAAATTTCAAAAAGTTTCTTAACCTGTTACTCCCACCTCCTACTTTTTCGAACATTCTGTTAAAAATCGCGCAACATTTCAGCGCCCTGCTGCTCATGCCAGGAATATACTATATGCATATGATTAGTATGTGTGGATAGAAAACACTCAGACGTTTATAAAACTGGTTAAATCACGGCTGTGACTATAACAGAACGTGCGTTTCATCGAAAAGTGCAGGAAAATCTGATCACTGAAAAAGGAAAAATATATCCATGCACGACTTGAACCCATTGATAAAGGTGAACCACATTTAATGGGGCTGAGGTTGCAATACCTACAGCTTCCACACGATGTCTAGAGTCTTGTCATTTGCCTACTATTTGTTTCTTGGTCAAACAGACGCAAGGCAGCGCAGTTCTTCCGGTCTCCGACCGGATATTTTGGTTGAGATTTACCCAGACATTATTTCCAGACGGACAGCTAAAGAATATACATCGCCTCGTGATCAATTTGGTCGCTTATTAACGTGTACTAATACCTAAAGTTGCATTACAAAAGTATTTCGAAGTGTTTTGTGAAAGTTTATCGTCGACTTTTTTAATTTAAAAAAATGACGTTACGTTATAAGACGCTATTTTTTTTCGTTTATCACACAGTCTTCATAGATCGATATCTAGGCTATATATGGGCCGATTTAATCGAAAAAAAGACCCAATAGTGATTACGGGACATCTAGGAGTGCCAACAAAGAAGATGGTCAAAGGTAATGAATGTTTTATATTTTATTTGTGCGGTTTGTGTAGCGATGACTATGCTAATTATTTTGTTTACGTCCCCTGCGGGTCTTTTGGGGTGTTACATGCTATCAGATAATAGCTTCTCATGCTTTCGCCGAAAAGCATTTTAAAAACCTGACTTGTTGCCTGGATTCACAACAAGCTTTAATTCAATAACCTGCATGTGTATTTTAATGAACGTTTGAGTTTTAACTAGTACTATTAGCATTTAGCGTAGCGCATTTGCATTTCCAGATGTCTAGATGGGACGCCTGCGTGTCAGGTAGGAGCAAGAGGTTAAATTGCATTCGCAAAAACCATCAAGCACTATGATGTAAATGGCGTCTTATGAGGACTGCCATAGGGAAGGAAGAACCAGAGTTACCTCTGCTGTAGAGGATAAATTAATTAGAGTTAACTGCACCTCAGATTACAGCCCAAATAAATGCTTCACAGAGTTCAAGTAACCGACAGATCTCAACATCAACTGTTCAGAGGAGACTGTGTGAATCAGGTCTACATAGTCGAATTGCTGCAAAGAAACCATTACTAAAGGACACCAATAAGGAAAAGAGACCTGCTTGGGCCAAGAAACACGAGAAATGAACATTAGGCCGGTGGACATCTGTCCTTTGGTTTGATGAGCCCAAATGTGAGATTTTTGGTTTCAATCGCCATGTCTTTGTGAGATGCAGAGGAGGTGAGCTGATGATCCCACCGTGAAGCACGGAGGAGGAGGTGTCATGGTTTGGGGTTGCTTTGCTGGTGACACTGTCAGTGATTTATTTAAAATTCAAGGCACACTTAACCAGCATGGCTACCGCAGCATTCTGCAGCCATACGCCATCCCATATGGTTTTTGCTTAGTTGGACTATCATTTGTTTTTCAACAGGACATGGACCCAACTCACCTCCAGGCTGTGTAACGGATATTTGACCAAGAAGGAGGTGTGTCCAAACTCTTGATTGGTACTGTGTGTGTGTGTGTGTGTGTGTGTGTGTGTGTGTGTGTGTGTGTGTGTGTGTGTGTGTGTGTGTGTGTGTGTGTGTGTGTGTGTGTGTGTGTGTGTGTGTGTGTGTGTGTGTGTATATATATATATATTATTTTTTTTACATATCTTTGTGTTGGGACTAAAGAGTAAAGTAGCTATTTTTTCATAAGATTCTGGAATAAGATAAAAGCTTAAACCACTGACTTCTCTGTACACTTTTGCATACATACTTTTGCATACATACTGTTCAGCTCAAGGACTCCCTGGAGAAGAGGGTGAATTTTCAAAGAGAGGCAGGTGGTGTGTGTGTGCGTGTGTATGCTGCATGCGTCTGTGTGGGGCAACACCCCTTCCCATGGGTCCCCGTCAAGTCATAATGTGACTCAGCTCGAATTCGGCAGATTATGAGAAATTACTTGGCAGAAGGTGGTGCTCTCTCCTTCTGAGCTGAACGTAAAGGAAGGGGAAGAAGAGGAAGGAGGGGGTCACATTGGGAAAAGAGAAGAGCACAAGAGGAGAGGCATAAGGGTGATGTTACAGCCCTCCGAATCCATACAGCCACCCTACCCATCCTTTTCTCTCCATCCCAGAAGGCATGAAAGACCCTAGTATCTTCTAGTGGTGACCCCGACGAAAGCAGGAAAGGGGGGCTCACTCCTCCCCTCGCCTCCCCCACCTCTCCTAGACTAACCGCATTGATGCTTTGCTTGATTTAATAAATGAGGCTTCAGAAACCTGATCATACAACACACGTGTCTTCACAAAGCAGTCCATCTAACTATTGCCAGATGCGAGTTGATGGTGGATGTCTTTGAAAAAAAGAGGACACACATGTAATTTCTCCCGGGTCTGGGATGACACAGTACTGTCTTCCTTGGGTGCCAACAGCGCTAGGCTAGCTTGTCAACTCCTACTTTGGACTTGCAGAGACACAGAGAGAGAAGAGAGAGAAGAAAGAGAGATACTCCCCTTTTCTGAAGGGAAGACGGACAATCCACTGAGTGGGACTGACTCACAGCTTGGGTCATATTCATTGGGCACAGAAGAAAACAGAGTGAAAGAGGGAGGGAGAGAGACAGAACTTGTCCAATAAGAAACGGTCCTTTTGTTTAACATTGTAATATGTTTTGTTACCTTGTGTCCTAACGAATGTGACAAAAAAGAAAGGTGGACAGACCCTCCATGGTGATTCAAGATTCAAGTCCATCGTACTACTTCCTACAAACACTAGCATATGCATATTCGAGAAGTTTGAGACTTCTGAGATGTCTTAAAATGAGTATCAGCAATGGATTAATATAGTACAGTCGATATTTGCGTCCATATTTCTCTATTGTGGCTTATGTTAACATTAAGTGATTTGCTTATTTTTACATTTGATAAAAGTACAGACCCAGAGCTTAAAAAGTATGCATCGAACACTGTAGTTGGAAGACTACATGGGAAAGTTATGCTGCTTTAAAGGTTGATACACTTGAAGAAAATGCAATTTTTTTATGAGATTTTATTTTATTTTCACAATTCCTAGACAGCTCTTTTTTTGTTCACGCCCATTCAGTATAATGTGTCTACAGAGACTATGCAAACGGGGCCGATGGAACGTAGCGCAATGTCGTTTTTTTTGTCTTCGAAGTACCCTCTGGCATTCCACACAGTTTTCTTCTACCTGGAGATTGAAACCTGATGTATCATTCAAAAATATTGGGGAAGTGTTGAGTGAGTTTTCCAACGGAAGTCCTGCCCCTGTTTCTACAACACCTCACCCCAATGCCCAGGCCCTTCTCGGCAACGGCAAACGCACAATCCAGCCGCACTGTTGCTCTCTGCCCTGTAACTCCATCAACCTCCGCCCCCCCCATCTCCCCGACCCAGCTCCAGAAGCTGGAAGAAGACAAAAGCTGAGGATCCTTTGGACACTGACATTATTCAGCGGGAGGATGAGTTAAAGAAATGTGAAAATGTGGAGAAGTCAAGGAGTCTGAATACTTCCCAAAGGCACTGTAGATTAGGTTAAGGTCTTGGGTCTCCGTCTTATTGTCTACAGCTGGACTCTCAGTCCTCATTGAAAGGCCACTACACATAGATTCGCGACTGGTATGTTCGCAAGTTTAGGTTCATGTTTTGAGGAACTAGCTTAAAAAACAATTGGAAAAACTAAAACAATACAAGGACAAAGTGACTGTCATTATGGTAGTCTTTATTGCGATTTGTAAAGTGTGAATAAGAAAAAAATCTCAATCCAAACATCAAAACCAAGTGTGTAGCTCACTACATGACGTATAAACTGTCATCAACCAGAGGACGAGAACATATTTTCCAAACCAGACATTTACTGCAGGGCCGTCACCAGTTTCATAACATTTGGGGCTCAGTCCTGAAGACCAGGGGCTGAGGGGTTAGTGGGTCCCAGATAAGAAGGGCCTTATCTAAAATCATTTCCTGTAATTCAATGTCATTTTACATGACTGGAGACATTACAATAGTATTTGTTTATACCACACAAATGATCCAAATGAGAAGCTACTCTTACATTCAAATACTGAGATCAATAGAACAACCCATGTCTTAAATGCAACCAATAGAATTGGCCAATTAAAAGTGGGTACACAGATCTTAGGCCTACAACATGAGGAGGAAATTATAGTGAACCAACTTTCCAGTGGCACTCACCTATTCAAACAGATTTTGCCCATAATTGTATTTTGAAATATTGCGAAATACCTTCTAGCTGTTGCCTGGTGTTAATTGACAACCACAACTCAACAATCAGCTGTTTTATATTTGCCGCACATTGCCCAATTGCGGGATTCCCAACTGTAGACTTGGCCTACGTGCTCATAATGTGACAAAACAAAATCAACAGCATTTTTTAAAAATATGCCATTACACCTCTGTGGATATATTATGCATGTGTAGTATTTTAAATGATTTAATGTATCTTTACAGGAGTAATTTGTGCTGGTGCACAATATCTAAGGAAGTCTCGAGCTATTGCTCGCCTGAGGTACAGTATCTCATGATAAGCTGTAGACCACACCATCTACCTAGAGAGTTTTCATCTGTATTTTTCATAGCTGTTTTTACATACCACCACAGTCAGAGGCTGATGCTAAGACAGCATTGAATGAGCTGTATTCCGCCATAAGCAAACAAGAAAACGCTCATCCAGAGGCGTGTCGCTCCAAGTAGCCGGGGACTACCCAATTCCTATCAGCATGTTAAATGTTCAACCAGAGGAGAAACAAAACTCTGGACCACCTTCACTCTACACACAGAGACGCAAACAAAGCTCTCCCTCACCCTCCATTTGGCAAATCTGACCATAATTCTATCCCCCTAATTCCTGTTTACGAGCAAAAATTAAAGCAGGAAGCACCAATGACCAGATCAATAAAAAAGTGGTCAGATGAAGCAGATGCTAAGCTACAGGACTGTTTTGCTAGCACAGACTTGAATATTCTCTGGGACTCCTCCGATGGCATTGAGGAGTACAACTCTTGAGTAATTGGCTTCATAAACAAGTGAATTTCTATTTACTGTTTTTTATTTCAGCCTAGTGGTTAGAGCGTTGGACTAGTAACCGGAAGGTTGCAAGTTCAAACCCCCCAGCTGATAAGGTACAAATCTGTCGTTCTGCCCCTGAACAGGCAGTTAACCCACTGTTCCTAGGCCGTTATTCTTAACTGACTTGCCTAGTTAAATAAAGGTAAAATAAAAAAATATATAATTTTTTTAACCAGGTAGGCCAGATGAAAACAAGTTCTCATTTACAACTGCGACCTGTCCAAGCTAAAGCAAAGCAGTGCGACAAAAACAACAACACAGACTTACACATGGGATAGACAAACGTATAGTCATAACACAATAAAAAAATATATACACAGTGTGTGCACATGTGGTAAGATAAGGGAGGAAAGACAATAAATAGGCCATATTGGCAAAATACTTACAATTTAGCATTAACACTGGAGTGATAGATGTGCAGATGATGTGCAAGTAGAGAAATGGGTGCAAAAGAGCAAAACAAAGAAAAATATGGGGATAAGGTAGTTGGGTGGGCTATTTACAGATGGGCTGTGTTCAGGTGCAGTGAGTGATAAGCTGCTATGACAGCTGATGTTTATAGTTAGTGTGGGAGATATAAGTCTCCAGCTTCAGGGAATTTTGCAATTCGTTCCAGTCATTGGCAGCAGAGAACTGGAAGGAAAGGCGGCCAAAGAAGGTGTTGGCTTTGGGGATGATCAGTGAAATATACCTGCTGGAGTGCATGCTACGGGTGGGTGTTGCTATGGTGACCAGTGAGCTGAGATAAGGCGGGCTTTACCTAGAAAAGACATATAGATGACCTGGAGCCAGTGGGTTTGGCGACGGATATGTAGCGATGGCTAGCCAATGAGATCATACAGGTCGCAGTGGTGGGTAGTATATGGGGCTTTAGTGACAAAACAGATGGCACTGTGATAGACAACATCCAATTAGCTGATTAGAGTGTTTGAGGCTATTTTGTAAATGACATCGCCAAAGTCAAGGATCGGTAGGATAGTCAGTTTTATGAGGCTATGTTTGGCAGCATGAGTGAAGGATGCTTTGTTGCAAGATAGGAAGCCGATTCTAGATTTAATTTTGGATAGGAGATGCTAATGTGAGTCTGGAAGGAGAGTTTACAGTCTAACCAGACACCCAAGTATTTGTTGTTGTCCACATATTCTAAGTCAGAACCGTCCAGAATGGTGATGCTAGTCGAGTGGGCAGTGATCGGTTGAAGAGCATGCATTTAGTTTTACTAGCATTTAAGAGCAGTTGGAGGCCACGGAAGGAGTGTTGTATGGCATTGAAGCTCGTCTGGAGGTTTATTAACACAGTGTCCAAAGAAGGACCAGATGTATACAGAATGGTGTCGTCTGCGTAGAGGTGGATCAGAGAATCACCAGCAGCAAGATTGTCATCATTGATATATACAGAGAAAAGAGTCGGCCCGAGAATTGAACCCTGTGACACCCCAATAGAGACTGCCAGAGGTCTGGACAACAGGCCATCTGATTTGACACACTGAACGCAATCTGAGAAGTAGTTGGTTAACCAGACGAGGCAGTCATTTGAGAAACCAAGGCTATTGAGTCTGCCGATAAGAACGCAGTGATTGACAGAGTCGAAAACTTTGGCCAGGTCGATGAAGACGGCTGCACAGTATGGTCTTTTATTGATGGCGGTTATGATATCGTTTAGGACATTGAGCATGGCTGAGGTTCACCCGTGACCAGCTCGGAAACCAGATTGCATAGCGGAGAAGGCACGGTGGGATTTTAAATGGTCAGTGATTTGTTTGTTAACTTGGCTTTCAAAGACTTTAGAAAGGCAGGGCAGGATGGATATAGGTCTGTAAAAGTTTGGATCAAGAGTGTCTCTCCCTTTGAAGAGGGGAATGATCGCGGCAGCTTTCCAATCTTTACGGATCTCAGATGATACAAAAGAGAGGTTGAGCAGGCTAGTAATAGGGGTTGCAACAATTGCAGCGGATCATTTTAGAAAGAGAGGGTCCAGATTGTCTAGCCCAGCTGATTTGTAGGGGTCCAGATTTTGCAGCTCTATCAGAACATTAGGTATCTGGATTTGGGTGAAGGAGAAGCAGGGGGGTGGTTCTCGATTATCGTAGATTTATCGGTGGTGACAGTGTTTCCTGGACTCAGTGCAGTGGGCAGCTGGGAGGAGGTTCTCTAATTTTGGAATTAGTGCTACAGAATGTACATTTTTGTTTGAAAAAGCTAGCCTTTGCTTTCCTAACTGCCTGTGTATATTGGTTCCTGACTTCCCTGAAAATGTGCATAACGCAGGGGCTATTCAATGCTAATGCAGTACGTCACAGGATGTTTTGTGCTGGTCAAGGGCAGTCAAGTCAGGTTTGAACAAAGGGCTATATCTGTTCTTAGTTCATTTTTTTTGAATGGGGCATACTTATTTATGATGGTGAGGAAAGCACTCTTAAAGAACAACCAGGCACCCTCTACTGACGGGATGAGGTCAATTAGAAAGGCCTGCTCGTTGAAGTATTTTAGGGAGCGTTTGACAGTGATGAGGGGTGATGAGGGGTGACCGCGGACCCATTACAGACGCAGGCAATGAGGCAGTGATAGCTGAGATCCTGGTTGAAGACAGCAGAGGTGTATTTGGACGGCAAGTTGATCTATGAGGGTGCGCATGTTTAGAAATTTAGGGTTGTACCTGATAGGTTCCTTGATAATTTGTGTGAGATTGAGGGCACCTAGCTTAGATTGTAGGATGGGTGTTAAAACCTCTAGTGACTCCCCATCCCCCATGCGGGAGCGTAATCATCGACTGACACTAAATAGCATAACGCAACGGACATAAATATTCCTAGAAAATATTCCTATTTATGGAAATCACAAATGAAATGCATTGAGACCCTGTCATCTCAGATTTTCAAAATATGCTTTACAGCCAAAGCTAGACAAGCATTTGTGTAAGTTTATCGATAGCCTAGCATAGCATTTTGTCCAGCTAGCAGCAGGTAACTTGGTCACGGAAATCATAAAAGCAATCAAATTAAATTGTTTACCTTTGATTAGCTTCGGATGTTTTCACTCACGAGACTCCCAGTTAGATAGCAAATGTTCCTTTTTTCCCAAAATATTATTTTGTAGGCGAAATAGCTCCATTTGTTCTTCACGTTTGCCTGGGAAATCGCCCGGAAATTGCAGTCACGAAACGCCAAAAAATATTCCAAATTAGCTCCATAATATCGACAGAAACATGGCAAACGTTGTTTATAATCAATCCTCAAGGTGTTCTTCAAATATCTATTCGATAATATATCCACCGGGACAATTAGTTTATCAGTAGGACCGATTGGAATAATGGCTACCTCTGTATTATACGCGTGAGTCACTCTGGGAGCCTTGCGCAATGTATCCGCTTACGGGTATTCTTCAACATAAATGCGTAAAACTACGTCACAATGCTGTAGACACCTTCGGGAATACGGAGAAAGATTAATCTGGTTGATAGCCCATTCACTGCTCAATAGGGACGCATTGGAACGCAGCGCTTTCAAAACATGAGGCACTTCCGGATGGGATTTTTCACAGGCTTTCGCCTGCAACATCAGTTCTGTTGTACTCACAGACAATATTTTTACAGTTTTGGAAATATTTAGAGTATTTTCTATCCTAAACTGTCACTTATATGCATATTCTAGCATCTTGTCATGACAAAATATCCTGTTTACTACGGGAACGTTATTTTCCAAAAATGAAAATACTGCCCCCTAGTCACAAAAGGTCCCAGTTTAGGTCACCTAACAGTATGAACTCTGAAGAGTGATGGGGGGCAATCAATTCTCATATGTTGTCCAGGGCACATCTGGGGGCTGAGGGGGGACTATAACAAGCGGCAACAGTGAGGGACTTATTTCTGGGAAGGTGGATTTTTAAAAGTAGAAGCTCAAACTGTTTGGGCACAGACCTGGATAGTAAGACAGAACTCTGCAGGCTATGTCTGCAGTAGATTGCAACTCTGCCCCCTTTGGCAGTTCTATCTTGATGGAAAATGTTGTATTTGGGGATGGAGAGTTCAGAATTTTTGGTGGCCTTCCTAAGCCAGGATTCAGACAAGGCTAGGACATCAGGGTTGGCAGAGTGTGCTAAAGCAGTGAATAAAACAAACTTAGGGAGGAGGCTTCTGATTTTAACATGCATGAAACCAAGGCTTTCAGCAAATGAGAGCGTCTGGGGAATAGGTGTAGAACTGGGGGCAACAGGGCCTGGGTTAACCTCTAAATCACCAGAAGAACAGAGGAGGAGTAGGATAAGGGTACGGCTAAAGGCTATAAGAACTGGTCGTCTAGTGCGTTGGGAACAGAGAATAAAGGGAGCAGAGGTTATGGTAGGATGTGAGTACAGTGTAGGTAAACCTAGTCATTGAGTGACAATGAGAGAGGTTGCTTCTCTGGAGGCACCAGTGAAGCCAGGTGAGGTCTGCGCATGCGTGGGGGGTGGGACAAAAGAGCTATCTAAGGCATGTTGAGCAGGACCGGGGACTATAAAGTGAAATAAAACAATAATAACTAAATGAAACAGCAATAGACAAGGCATATTGACATTAGAGATAGGCATAAAGCAATCACGGGTGTTGGTCGGGAGAGCTGAGACAACAACGGGTAAATGGCGATGAATGGGCAGAGACGGTTAGTTAGGTACACACGGGACCTGAGTTCGAGGCTAGCGCCGACAGATAAACAAAATGAGGTACAGTGTTAAAACTTCTTATGGGCAGGTGGGACGGTAGCATCCCAAACTAGAGAATTATAAATATTTAACTTTCATAAAATCAGAAGTGTAATACATCAAAATAAAGATGAACTTCTTGTTAATCCAGCCGCGATGTCAGATTTCAAATTTTTCAAAAAACCAGCATGAAACTCTTTCTAAAGACTGTTGACATCTAGTGGAAGATCTATGAACTACAATCTGGGAGGATTTCGCCTTATAATAAAGTGACAGCCATTGAAAACAGTGGTAGGCTGAAAACATTTTGGGGGGGGGGATGGTTTGTCTCGGGATTTTGCCTGCCATATCAGTTCTGTTATACTCACAGACATAATTGTATAAGTTTTAGAAACTGTAGAGTGTTTTCTATTCAAATCTACCAAGTATATGCAAATCCTAGCTTCTGGGCCTGGGTAACAGGCAGTTTACTTTGGGGACGCTTTTCATCCGGACGTGAAAATACTGCCCCTACCCAAGATAGGTTAGTGAACAGAGCAGAAGGCATTAGCTGTGTAGTCGAGTGATCAAAGGGTCCAATGAGCAGCAATAGGTGAGTCGGGGCCATTCGGTAGTCGCTACTATGCTAGGCAAGCAGGAGACACGGTGTTCAGAAAGCTAGCGGAGAGAGCAGAAGGGTCTTCAGCGACATCGCAACATAAAAGCCTGTAGAAACCACATCGGCATAACAGACGTGATGGATTGGCGGGGCTCCGTGTCTACAATAAAAGGTCCAAGCCAGTTGACAAAAGAGGTATTGTAGCCCAAAAATTAGCTGGTGTACTCCGTCGGCTGGCTGGGAGATGGGCTTAGCTCAAGGCTAGCTCAAGGCTAACTGGTGCTTGCTTCGGGACAGAGGCGTTAGCCAACAGCAGCCACTCGGTTGCAGCTAGTTAGCTGCGATGATCCGGTGTGATGGTCCAGAGCTTGCAGCAAGAATCCGATGTTGTGGTGGAGAAAAGCAGTCCGATATGCTCTGGGTTGATATCGCACTGTGCAGACTTGCAGGTAATTGTCCGAGCTAAAGCTGGCTAGTGTCCGGGCTAAAGATGAAGACCACTAGAGAAGACCACTAGAGAATTAATAGGATTGTACAAAATGAGCAGACACCAGATATTTGGTCTCACCTGTCTGTATATTACTGCCGTGCTCACTGGTCCGTGTCTTAAGGCTTCTACGGGTGTTCCCTATGTGAGGCAGACCACATTTCAACATGTAAATAACATTGGTGGACATGCAGGTGATCAGGCCCTTAAATCTTTGTCCTGTGCGGTTGGGTAAATGAGTTACATTTGTGCAAAAAGCTGCATTGAGCACATTGGCCACATTTGAAATTACCATCTGTAACCTTGTCCAGAAAAAGTTTCCCTTGTCTATGGTGGATAAGAATTAACCACAATATCTCTCACGTTTGGAGGTCTTTTAAAAACCATTAATGGGGAATATTTCAAAATGGGTTTCACATCGCAGCGCTAGCTGTGCCACCAGAGACTCTGGGTTCGCGCCCAGCCTCTGTCGCAGCCGGCCGCGACCGGGAGGTCCGTGGGGCGAATCAACAATTGGCCCAGCGTCGTCCGGGTTAGGGATGGTTTGGCCGGTAGGGATATCCTTGTCTCATCGCGAACCAGCAACTCCAGGTACACTGTGTTTTCTCCCGAGCCCGTACGGGAGTTGTAGTGATGAGACAAGATGGTAATTACTAACAATTGGATACCACGAAAATTGGGGAGAAAAGGGGGTCAAAAATAAATAAAAATAAAAATAAATGGGTTTCAATTGTGGGTCAGTATCAGTAATGTAAAAGTGCTTCCTGACAATGTCCTTAAATGCCTTTTCCAATAGTGAGTATTGGTTAAAGCATGATGGGACATGTTCTTCTTTTTCTTTTCCTTTTGGTTTTTTGGCTTTCCAACTTTGTTAGTCCTTCAAAACCATCATTGGCATATGATTACCCAATTGTCTTTGTACCCCCTTTCCTTAAATCCAGCAGCATACCACCCTGCATACCACTGCTGGCTTTCTTCTGAAGCTAAGCAGGGTTGGTCCTGGTCAGTTCCTGGATGGGAGACCAGATGCTGCTGGAAGTGGTGTTGGAGGGCCAGTAGGAGGCACTCTCTCCTCTGGTCTAAAAAAATATCCCATTACCCCAGGGCAGTGATTGGGGACACTGCCCTGTGTAGGGTGCTGTCTTTCGGATGGGACGTTAAATGGGTGTCCTGACTCTCTGAGGTCATTAAAGATCCCATGGCACTTATTGTAAGAGTAGGGTTGTTAACCCTGGTGTCCTGGCTAAATTCCCAATCTGGCCCTCAAACCATCATGGTCACCTAATAATCCCCAGTTTACAATTGGCTCATTAATCCCCCTCCTCTCCCCTGTAACTATTCCCCAGGCTGTTGCTGCAAATGAGAACGTGTTCTCAGTCAACTTACCTGGTAAAATAAAGTATAAAATAAACACAAATCTTGTCTGTGGTCTGTTTCAGATAAGCAGCATCAGAACTGCATATTATTCTGATACCTCTGAATGGACTTATAGGGAGACTTTTAATAAGTGAATGTCTCAATGAATTCAACAATTTGTATGTATAACAATGCTCTAAATAATCTAAACATCAAAAAATAAGGTCTTGCACATGAGTTCTTGTGACCACCATTGTATAATGTGCAATCTTTTGCTGTCAATCATCATCAAGTCTGCTTTAATCACTAGAACAACATGGGGCACCCACACTTGTGGAACTGTCCTTGAATAGATGGCACCATGTAATCCGTGGACAAATACAATGAAAGCTAGGCTTAATCTATGGGATCAGAGAGCAGGATAGTCCTCACTATTAATGAACCATTTAAACAACATGCCTTAATCTGCATCAAATAGTATCAACATGTTTGTGTATGGAAGGATTTAGTTTAAAATAGAAGTGCATGGAATACATTTTTTTGCCTAGTGTGCATCACATTGCAGTGTCTAAAACAACCACACATTGTATATAACCACAGCTAATACATCATGTGTCTTTTCATAAACACCATATCATGGATTTTGATCTCCTTATTAACATAGTCTTACACCAACCACCAACTCTTAAAACAGAGCACTTTGAGTATCGTTCTACAACCAACATGATCTCACAACGTTAGTAAATACTCAGTGATGTACACAATTTTTTATTAAATGTGTCATATTTCATTTTTTCCCCCGGCTCTTTACAAACACTACTGCATAGTACTCAACATCATTCATATTCTATTGCAAGGTCATAGTCTTGATTAAATATTCATAATTCAATATGACAGTCATTCTAATGTTGATTTTCGGCTTCAAACTTTTATCTTAACATGATTGAGCATTGCTCCTCATCTCAGTAGATAATTAAAAAAACTATTCCTAAAACATTGAAATCACCGCTCATGATTGCAGTTCAGAGAACCAAATCCATTCAATCATTCATTCTATTCAAATTCTGTCCCATTCAATTTAGATTTACTCTTGGTTTATATTCATCTTATAAATGTACATTTGCCTATAAAATACATTACTTTGAGATTGTCTGTATCTACAGGGTTCTGGTAACTTTCTTGCAACTTTCTAGGATACAGTACAAACTCCATTATGTTATCAGACATCATCGTAGCCATTGGAAGTGAACCTACATGTTGAGGTAGCAATGTTACAATAGGTTGTATTATTATAGCTGCTGCATTTCAGTTTGTTTTGACTGTATTGTTCCATTGAGCCGTATGTCTAATCTCCTTCAGCAAGACATTAACTTGCAGGTCAAAAGGTAATGGAGATGGGTTTCTGGGCATCTGTCTGGAAGTGTCTATCCTGACCTCTACAACACTCATATTGAGTGAGCCATGTTTCACAGGACATATATAAGCAAAAGCTCTCTTCACACGTTGGCTCAATTTGGACACTATTGGCTCGTTGTGCAGAGTATAAGACTACAGAGACCATAATCATCAGAGCTAACATTCCCTAACATTCGCCACGGCCCATGTTGTCTGATTGAGGTGGACAAACATGTCTATAAATAAGCATGGTGGAAGATGAGAAACGATCTCACAATCTGTGTGTCCCCGGTTTCAATAACAAGATCCCAAATTGACTTAATTAATGTAGTATGTATGCCCATGACGAAGGAAAGATCTGAAGAAATTCCTTTGTCATGGATGGGAAAGGGATTATTTATGGTGTTGTTTGTGCTTACGTATTACCATAATTAAAACATATTGGCTTCCAAAAGCAATAAAATAGACAAATTGCTTTGGCATGGTTCGAGACAGTTGGGGAAGGCTCTGCATATTGGCAGTTCAATGAGATGGGATTTGGGGACTTTGAAAGTACATTTGAGCTTCAGATTTTAGTAATGAGGCCTGGCGGTGTGATATCACCCTCCCCAAATATGTAGTTTTGACGTGTGGTGGGTGAGAGAGAGAGAGAGAGAGAGAGAGAGAGAGAGAGAGAGAGAGAGAGAGAGAGAGAGAGAGAGAGAGAGAGAGAGAGAGAGAGAGAGAGAGAGAGAGAGAGAGAGAGAGAGAGCACTGTGACAGTTTTCAGCTGGGGACCAAAGCAGGGCCAGCCCTCTCCAAACAATACAGGCGTGTCTACTATTAGTTAATGATGTTTGCTGCTCTGAGGGAAGGCCAAAAAACCTTTCCTTACCCTTGCTGTCTTTCGCTTGGTACATGTGTTTGTCTGTTTTTTTTGTTGATGTTTTTTTTTTACCTCTGTCAACATTGTCTACGACTGCGGGAGAGCGTGCGAAGCTGTCATCTAGGCAAAGGGTGGCTACTCTGAAGAATCTCAAATCTAAAACATATTTTGATTTGTTTAACACATTTTTGGTTACTACTTGATTCCATATGCGTTATTTCATAGTTTTAATGTCTTCACTGTTATTCTACAATGTAGAAAATAGTCAACATAAAGACAAAACCCTGGAATGAGTAGGTGTGTCCAAACTTTTGACTGGTACTGTATATGTATGTATGTGGACACCCCTTCAAATGAGTGGATTCGGCTATTTCAGCCACACCCGTTGCTGACAGGTGTATAAAATCAAACACACAGCCATGCAATCTCCAAAGACAAACATTAGCAGGAGAATGGCCTTACTGAAGAGCTCAGTGACATTCAACGTGGCACCGTCATAGAATGCCACCTTTCCAACTAGTCAGTTTGTCACATTTCTGCCCTGCTAGAGCTGCCTCAGTCAACTGTAAGTTCTGTTATTGTGAAATGGAAAGTCTAGGTGCAACACCGGCTAAGCCGTGAAGTGGTAGGCCACACAAGCTCACCAAATGGGACCACCGAGTGCTGAAGTGCATGTAAAAATCATCTGCTCTTGGTTACAACACTCACAACCGAGTTACAAACGGCCTCTGGAATCAACGTCAGCACAATAACTGTTTGTTGGGAGCTTCATGAAATGGGTTTCCATGGCCGAGCAGCCGCAAACAAGCCTAAGATCACCATGCGTAATGCCAAGTTAAATCAAATCAAATTTTATTGGTCACATACACATGGTTAGCAGATGTTAATGCAAGTGTAGCGCTGTGTTTCAAGTTCCGACTGTGCAGTAATATCTAACAAGAAATCTAACAAATTCACACCGACTAAGAATATGTACATATAAATATATGGATGAGCGATGGTCGTGCGGCATAGACAAGATGCAGTCGATAGTATAGAATACAGTATATACATATGAGATGAGTCATGTAGGTTATGTAGACATTATTAAAGTGCCGTTATTTAAAGTGACTAGTGATACATATATTAAACCCATTTATTAAATTTAATAAAGTGGCCAGAGATTTGAGTCTGTATGTTACGGCTCTCGTTTGTGGAATGACTGGACCAAGAAGCAGCGTGGTAGGCATAGCTTTTTCTTTTTCTTGATGAGACCAAAAGCAAAATAACAACGACAAAAATGAAAGCGCACAGTTCTGTAAGGCAAAATAAACTATACAGACAACAAGATCCCACAAAACCCAAAAGTAAAATGACAACTTATATATGATCCCCATTCAGAGACAACGATAGTCAGACAGCTTGGGAACCATACTCAGCCAAAAACACAAACACGAGTCACACCCTGACAGTACCACCCCCCCCCCCCCACCCCCAAAGGCGCGGACTCCGCCCGCAAATCTGAACCTGTAGGGGAGGGTTCGGGTGGGCATCTATTCTCAGTGGAGGCTCCGGTGCGAGACGCCGACCCCGCTCCGCATAAGGCTCCCCCCACTTCGGTGACGCCTCTGGTGCAGGGATTGTCGCCGGGACCTCCGGACCGTAGATCGTCACTAGAGGCTCTGGACTGGGAACCCTCGCTGAAGGCTCTGGACTTGAAACCCTCGCTGAACGCTCTGGACTTGGAACCTTCGCTGAAGGCTCTGGACTGGGAACCCTCGCTGAAGGCTCTGGACTGCCGACCGTTGCTGGAGGCTCTGGACTGCAGACTGTCATTGAAGTCTCTGGGCTGTGGACCGTCACTGGAGTCTCTGGGCTGTGGGCCGTCGCTGGAGGCTCTGGACTGCAGACCGTTGCTGGAGGCTCCGGACTGCCGACCGTCGCTGGAGGCTCTGGACTGCCAACTGTCGTTGAAGTCTCTGGGCTGCAGACCATCGCTGAAGTCTCTGGACTGGGAACCCTCGCTGAAGGCTCTGGACTTGGAACCCTCACTGAACGCTCTGGACTTGGAACCTTCGCTGAAGGCTTTGGACTTTGAACCCTCGCTGAAGGCTCTGGACTGCCGACCGTTGCTGGAGGCTCTGGACTGCCAACTGTCATTGAAGTCTCTGGGCTGCGGACCGTTGCAGGAGGCTCTGGACTGCGGACTGTCACTGGAGGCTCTGGACTGGGGATCGTCGTTGGAGGCTCCGGACTGGGAACTGTCGCTGGAGGCTCCTTTCCCTGGATCATCACTGCAGGCTTCGTGCCATGGATCATCACTGGAGGCTTTGTGCCATGGATCCTCACTGGAGGCTTCGTGCCATGGATCAACACTGGAGGCTTCGTGCCATGGATCATCACAGGAGGCTTCGTGCCATGGATCATCACTGGAGGCTTCGTGCCATGAATCAACACTAGAGTCTTCGTGCCATGGATCATCACTGGAGGCTTTTGTGCCATGGATCATCACTGGAGGCTTCGTGCCATGGATTATCACTGGAGGCTTCAGGCCATGGATCATCACAGGAGGCTTCGTAAGTGGAACCGGAACAGGTCTCACCGGACTGAGGAGACGTACTGGCAGCCTAGTGAGTGGAACTTCAGCTCGGTGAGTGTGGAGAGCTGGCACAGGACGCACTGGGCTATGAATGTGCACTGGAGTCATAGTGCGTAGAGCCGGCTCAAGACACACATGGCCGTGGAGGAGCACTGGAGGTCTGGAGCGCAGAGCTGGCACAACGCGTCCTGGCACAGCAAGTGCGGGGAGTTGGCACTAGCGGCACTGGGTGGTGCTGGCGAACTGGGGATACCGTGCGTAGACCTGGTGCAGGATGTCCTATTCCGAGGAGACACACTGGAGACTAGGACTGCTGAGCCGGCACAATCCATCCTGGCTGGATGACTACTCTAGCACGGCAACTGCGTGGAGCTGGCACAGAGCGCACTGGGCTGTGAATTCTGCCGGAGTTTGGAGTGTACTAGGGTGTTAAATGCTTAGCTGTAGTCAATGAACAGCATTCTTGCATATGTATTCCTCTTGTCCAGATGGGATAGGGCAGTGTGCAGTGTGATGGCGATTGCGGCGTCTGTGGACCTATTGGGCAGTATGTAAATTGAAGTGGGTCTAGGATGTCAGGTAAGGTGGAGGTGATATGATCCATAACTAGCCTCTCAAAGCATGGTGGACATCTTGAAGCAAGTAGGGATGTCAGCAAATGTCAGTAAACACTCCAGCCAGCTGGTCTGTGCATGCTCTGAAGACGTGGCTAGGGATGCCATCTGGGCTAGCAGCCTTGAGAGGGTTAATGCACATTTTCTACCAGTAAGTTAGTCTAGCCAGCTATCTACGCCTTGTAGTAATCACAACTTATTTACCAGGCACCCAGGGCATGTGACCAGGGGCCCTGACCTCCAGGGGTCTCATATTGGTTTTGTTAGCCACTCTCACTCAGATATTTTATTTTTATTTTTATTTATTTCACCTTTATTTAACCAGGTAGGCAAGTTGAGAACAAGTTCTCATTTACAATTCGACCTGGCCAAGATAAAGCAAAGCCGTTCGACACATACAACGACACAGAGTTACACATGGAGTAAAACAAACATACAGTCAATAATACAGTATAAACAAGTCTATATACGATGTGAGCAAATGAGGTGAGATAAGTGAGGTAAAGGCAAAAAAGGCCATGGTGGCAAAGTAAATATAATATAGCAGTAAAACTATATTCCAGTAAAACACTGGAATGGTAGATTTGCAATGGGAGAATGTGCAAAAGTAGAAATAAAAATAATGGGGTGCAAAGGAGCAAAATAAATAAATAAATTAAATACAGTAGGGAAAGAGGTAGTTGTTTGGGCTAAATTATAGGTGGGCTATGTACAGGTGCAGTAATCTGTGAGCTGGTCTGACAGGTGCTTAAAGCTAGTGAGGGAGATAAGTGTTTCCAGTTTCAGAGATTTTTGTAGTTCGTTTCAGTCATTGGCAGCAGAGAACTGGAAGGAGAGGCGGCCAAAGAAAGAATTGGTTTTGGGGGTGACGAGAGAGATATACCTGCCGGAGCGTGTGCTACAGGTGGAAGATGCTATGGTGACCAGCGAGCTGAGATAAGGGGGGACTTTACCTAGCAGGGTCTTGTAGATGACATGGAGCCAGTGGGTTTGGCGACGAGTATGAAGCGAGGGCCAGCCAACGAGAGCGTACAGGTCGCAATGGTGGGTAGTATATGAGGCTTTGGTGACAAAACGGATTGCACTGTGATAGACTGCATCCAATTTGTTGAGTAGGGTATTGGAGGCTATTTTGTAAATGACATCGCCAAAGTCGAGGATTGGTAGGATGGTCCGTTTTACAAGGGTATGTTTGGCAGCATGAGTGAAGGATGCTTTGTTGCGAAATAGGAAGCCAATTCTAGATTTAACTTTGGATTGGAGATGTTTGATATGGGTCTGGAAGGAGAGTTTACAGTCTAACCAGACACCTAAGTGTTTGTAATTGTCCACGTATTCTAAGTCAGAGCCGTCCAGAGTAGTGATGTTGGACAGGCGGGTAGGTGCAGGTAGAGATCGGTTGAAGAACATGCATTTAGTTTTACTTGTATTTAAGAGCAATTGGAGGCCACGGAAGGAGAGTTGTTTGGCATTGAAGCTTGCCTGGAGGGTTGTTAACACAGTGTCCAAAGCAGGGCCAGAAGTATACAGAATGGTGTCGTCTGCGTAGAGGTGGATCAGAGACTCACCAGCAGCAAGAGCGACCTCATTGATGTATACAGAGAAGAGAGTCGGTCCAAGAATTGAACCCTGTGGCAGCCCCGTAGAGACTGCCAGAGGTCCGGACAGCAGACCCTCCGATTTGACACACAGAAATCTATCAGAGAAGTAGTTGGTGAACCAGGCGAGGCAATCATTTGAGAAACCAAGGCTGTCGAGTCTGCCGATGAGGATGTGGTGATTGACAGAGTCGAAAGCCTTGGCCAGATCAATGAATACGGCTGCACAGTAATGTTTCTTATCGATGGCGGTTAAGATATAGTTTAGGACCTTGAGCGTGGCTGAGGTGCACCCATGACCAGCTCTGAAACCAGATTGCATAGCAAAGAAGGTATGGTGAGATTTGAAATGGTCGGTAATCTGTTTGTTGACTTGGCTTTCGAAGACCTTAGAAAGGCATGGTAGGATAGATATAGGTCTTTAGCAGTTTGGGTCAAGAGTATCCCCCCCTTTGAAGAGGGGGATGACCGCAGCTGCTTTCCATTCTTTGGGAATCTCAGACGACGAAAGAGAGGTTGAACAGGCTAGTAATAGGGGTGGCAACAATTTCGGCAGATAATTTTAGAAAGAAAGGGTCCAGATTGTCTAGCCCGGCTGTTTTGTAGGGGTCCAGATTTTGCAGCTCTTTCAGAACATCAGCTGAACGGATTTGGGAGAAGGAGAAATGGGGAAGGCTTGGGCGCGTTGCTGTGGGGGGTGCAGTGCTGTTGACCAGTGTAGGAGTAGCCAGGTGGAAAGCATGGCCAGCTGTAGAAAAATGCTTATTGAAATTCTCAATTATGGTGGATTTATCAGTGGTGACAGTGTTTCCTATCTTCAGTGCAGTGGGCAGCTGGGAGGAGGTGTTCTTATTCTCCATGGACTTTACAGTGTCCCAGAACTTTTTTGAGTTAGTGTTGCAAGAAGCACATTTCTGCTTGAAAAAGCTAGCCTTGGCTTTTCTAACTGCCTGTGTATAATGGTTTCTAGCTTCCCTGAACAGCTGCATATCACGGGGGCTGTTCGATGCTAATGCAGAACGCCATAGGATGTTTTTGTGTTGGTTAAGGGGAGTCAGGTCTGGGGAGAACCAAGGGCTATATCTGTTCCTGGTTCTACATTTCTTGAATGGGGCATGTTTATTTAAGAATGTTAGGAAGGCATTTAAAAAAAATATCCAGGTATCCTCTACTGACGGGATGAGATCAATATCCTTCCAGGATACCCCGGCCAGGTCGATTAGAAAGGCCTGCTTGCAGAAGTGTTTCAGGGAGCGTTTGACAGTGATGAGTGGAGGTCGTTTGACCGCTGACCCATTACGGATGCAGGCAATGAGGTCTGATCGCTGAGATCTTGGTTGAAGACAGCAGAGGTGTATTTAGAGGGCAAGTTGGTTAGGATGATATCTATGAGGGTGCCCGTGTTTAAGGCTTTGGGGAGGTACCTGGTAGGTTCATTGATAATTTGTGTGAGATCGAGGGCATCAAGTTTAGATTGTAGGATGGCTGGGGTGTTAAGCATGTCCAGTTTAGGTCGCCTAGCAGCACGAGCTCTGAAGATAGATGGGGGGCAATCAGTTCACATATGGTGTCCAGAGCACAGCTGGGGGCAGAGGGTGGTCTATAGCAGGCGGCAACGGTGAGAGACTTGTTTTTAGAGAGGTGGATTTTTAAAAGTAGAAGTTCAAATTGTTTGGGTACAGACCTGGATAGTAGGACAGAACTCTGCAGGCTATCTTTGCAGTAGATTGCAACACCGCCCCCTTTGGCAGTTCTATCTTGTCTGAAAATGTTGTAGTTTGGAATAAAAATGTCTGAATTCAGACACAGCTAGAACATCCGGGTTGGCAGAGTGTGCTAAAGCAGCGAATAGAACAAACTTACGGAGGAGTCTTCTAATGTTAACATGCATGAAACCAAGGCTATTACGGTTACAGAAGTCATCAAAAGAGAGCGCCTGGGGATTAGGAGTGGAGCTAGGCACTGCAGGGCCTGGATTCAAATCTACATCGCCAGAGGAACAGAGGAGGAGTAGAATAAGGGTGCGGCTAAAAGCAATAAGAATTGGTCGTCTAGAATGTCTGGAACAGAGAGTAAAAAGAGATTTCTGGGGGCGATAAAATAGCATCAAGGTATAATGTACAGACAAAGGTATGGTAGGATGTGAATACAGTGGAGGTAAACCTAGGTATTGAGTGATGAAGAGAGAGATATTGTCTCTAGAAACATCATTCAAACCAGAAGATGTCATTGCATGTGTGGGTGGTGGAACTAATAGGTTGGATAAGGTATAGTGAGCAGGACTAGAGGCTCTACAGTGAAATAAGCCAATAAACACTAAGCAGAACAGCAATGGACAAGGCATATTGACATTAAGGAGAGGCATGCTTAGTCGAGTGATCAAAAGGGTCCAGTGAGTAGAGAGGTTGGTTGGGGGTCACGGCGATTTAGACAGCTAGCCAGGCCATCGGTAGCAAGCTAGCATAGGATGGAGGTCTGTTATTAGCCACCTCTTGCGTTCTGTCAGTAGATTAGTGGGGTTCCGTGTGGTAGAGGGGATTAATCCAAATCACACAACAACAAAAAACTCTAGATATAGTTATAGAGGCCCAAGAAGAAGAAAATAATAATACTAATAAAAATAAATAAATAAATTGTCCGATTGTCTATTCAGATAGCAGCCGATAAGACAACTAAAGGTTAGCAGGCCGCAGGAAACGTCGCGATGGAGGAGCCAGCCGGATAACTCCTTCGGGTAGATAACGTCGGCAGTCCAGTTGTGAAGGCCCGGTGGGGCTCCGCGTAGGCAGTAAAACGGGTCCAGATAGGTGATTGTAGCCCAGGAGTGATTGATGGAACTCTTCAGCTGGCTTGCTCCGGAATAATTGATGTTTGCTCCGGAATCGACGAAAGCCGATAGTCACACGGATAGCAGCTAGCTAGCTGTGAGATCCAGGTATGAATTTCCAGAGTTAGTGGTTGAAATCCAGGGACATGGAGAGAAAAATTGGTCCGGTATGTTCCGTTCCAAGCCGCGCTGCGCCGTACAAAACTGCCGATAGATTTTCAAGCTAAAGGATAGCTGATGACCACAAACCGTGGTTAGCTGAATACTAACGATTTGCCAGTAAAGAAGCTAACTAGCTTCTGAACTAACTTCTGATTAGCTTCTGATAGCTTCTGGATTAGCTTCTGGCTAGCTCCTGGCTAGCTTCTGGCTAGTTTCTGGCTAGCTTCTTGGAGTTTCTGGCTTGCTTCTTGGAGGATTACAAATTTGAGGTAAATAATACTTTTTTATAAATATAAATTGGTGAGGCGGGTTGCAGGAGAGTGTTTTGAAGATGAGTTTATGGAAGAAAAAAAAATGTATGTGACAAAAGTTGTATATATATATATATATATATATATATATATATATATATATATATATACGGGACACGACAAGACGAGGACAAAAGACGTCTGAACTGCTATGCCATCTTGGTCATAAGATATGATGGCAAAATGTGTAGGATGAATGCATGTAATTCATTTTAAAACTGCAACATTTTCTCTACGCCCCATGGCAAAATGGGTAGAATTGCAGGAAATTTGTTTTAAAACTTCTATTTTGGTCTCTCTGGCGTCAAGAGGGGGACCACTAAAAAAATGCCTGCAAGGTGGGGGGGCCCCACACAAAATCCGCAAAAGGCTAGGGCCGGCCCTGAGGAGGAGGCTTGACAACTGACTCATCCTAGAGAAATATGCTTGTGTGGTTACTCCTCAGCAGCCTGAAATATGAAATACACTTGTTTGGAAAATATTGTGTCAGAAAAATAAATAAATACATCTCACCAAAATTGTCAATTTATGGAAATGACTTATTGTTAGTTTCTGTTATGCCTCTCGAGTTGGTCAATTACACCCGCACCCTCCCTTTTCATCCTCCTCCAGGAGGAAGCTCATTCAAACCAGATGTTACTAAAGTCAAAGCAAATGTCCGCGGCAATAGTTGGCGGCACACCTGGTAGATACAGTGTGACCAGGGGCAGACTATCTACATTTTTCCCCTTGCATTGCACTTTCACCTTTTTTTTCTTGAATAATATTTATGATTGCCCTTAGACTCAAAAAACAACCGCAGACGCCAATATGAAACATTGTCTGTTGATATATTATGTAACATTCAGGACCTGGCAGACTGAAATTTGCATATTTTCTGGACATACATATTATTTCTAATCCTCCTGTGTGCCATGTATGATCTCATATACAAATAACTCAAAATAACTGAAAACACTACATTTGTCTTACATGGTCTATTCCTATGACATGTTTTGACCGGCCTTTTCCCAGTGTTGTGCTTGTATCTAGTTCAGACATCTCTAAATCAATTGAAAGGCTAAAAGCACCTCATTGGTTACAACAATCAAAACATTGTCCCCCGAGCTTTCCATTAGCTCAACATGCTGTGGGATATAAGGAAGTGAGCATCAGATTATTACTGTTTTTTAGCTATCCCCCTCGGTAACATTCTAGATCTAAAACAAAGGAATATGACAATGTTCCTACTATCCGTCATCCGAGTGATGGTCCAGTATGATCGATCATTTGCATAGCAAAACTAAACTGTCCAATGAGAGATACCCACGTACCGTTGAAGTCGGAAGTTTACATACATCGTAGCCAAATACATTTAAACTCAGTTTTTCACAATTCCTGACATTTAATCCTAGTAAAAAAAACTGTCTTTTTTGGGTAGCCTTCCACAAGATTCGCACAATAAGTTGGGTGAATTATGGCACATTCCTCCTGACAGAGATGGTGTAACTGAGTCAGGTTTGTAGGCCTACTTGCTTGCACATGCTTTTTCAGTTCTGCCCACAAAATTTCTATAGGATTGAGGTCAGGGCTTTGTGATGGCCACTCCAATACTTTGACCATTTTGCCACAACTTTTGAAGTATGCTTGGGGTCATTGTCCATTTGGAAGACTCATTTGCGACCAAGCTTTAACTTCCTGACTGATGTCTTGAGATGTTGCTTCACCATAGCCACATAATATTCCTTCCTCGTGATGCCATCTACTTTGTGAAGTGCACCAGTCCCTCCTGCAGCAAAGCACCCCCAAACATAATGCTGCCATCCCCAAGCTTCACGGTTGTGTTCTTCGGCTTGCGAGCATCCCCCTTTTTCTTCCAAACATAACGATGGTCATTATGGCTAAACAGTTTTATTTTTGTTTCATCAGACCAGAGGATATTTCTCCAAAAAGTATGATCTTTGTCCCCATGTGCTGTTGTGTTTTTATGGCGGTTTTGGAGCAGTGGCTTCTTACATGCTGAGCGGCCTTTAAGGGTATATCGATATAGGACTCATTTTACTGTGGATATAGATACTTTTGTACCTGTTTCATCCAGCATCTTCACAAGGTCCTTTGCTGTTGTTCTGGGTTTGATTTGCACTTTTCGTGACGGCTGCATGTTTCCATGTTGTTCATACTTGCCTACAAGTGTTTGTACCGATGATCGTGGTACCTTCAGGTGTTTTGAAATTGCTCCCAAGGATGAACCAGACTTTTGGAGGTCTAGAATTTATTTTCTTTGGTCTTGGCTGATTGCGTTGATTTTCCGACGATGTCAAGCAAAGAGGCACAGAGTTTGAAGGTAGGCCTTGAAATACATCCACAGGTACACCTCCAGTTGACTCAAATTATGTCAATTATCAGAAGCTTCTAAAGCCATGACATAATTTTCTGGAATTTTCCAATCTATTTAAAGGCACAGTCAACTCAATGTATTTAAACTTCTGAACCACTGGATTTGTGATACAGTGAATTATAAGTGAAATAGTCTGTCTGTAAATAATTGTTGGAAAAAATACTTGTGTCATGCACAAAGTAGATGTCCTAACCGACTTGCCAAAACTATAGTTTGTTAACAAGAAATTTGTGGAGTGGTTGAAAACCTAGTTTTAATGACTCCAACCTAAGTGTATGTAAACTTCTGACTTCAACTGTATATTCTACCTGTTTTTGGAATCCATTTACATTCTATGCGTGTTTCACTCTCATTCTAATTAAAGACACTGTACTGTATTTGAGCCAAAATTGAGGGTGGTTCTTGGAATCTAGAATCAGAGAGGGGTGGTCGCTACAATGATTAATGGCTTTTCTTTTGACACTGACAGGGAGGGATCAGCAAAACAACCAACAAATTCTGCATAACTCCAGTCAAGCCAGACGCCAGCCTCGCTATTGTGTCACTGACACCAACAATTAGTGTACTGGCAAAACACACAAACACCCCCTCCACACTACACTGCACACACAGTGGATGGAATTGATTTATAGTCAGTGAAACATACTTTCTCATACTTTTGAAATTAATGATCTGGATCTGCTTGCATCCAATAAGACTCCCATTCAACGATAACTATCATCTGCTCAACGGCGGATAGTGTTGCATGTGAGCTCGCTTTTCCAGGCCCCTCATTTCTGTTATCTCCTTTCCAATATCAACTCTGGACCACCTGTTTGGATTGACCAGGGGGTCTCAGCGTCGAAGGGAACGTAGCTACATCTCGCCAGGGTGCTCGTAAATCCTTCTTTCCCTAGTTTCAAATGTGCAGCTGCACAGATATGTAACATTTACGATATTATTGGCCCGAGTGATATTTTATTGAGAGTTATCAATTACCCTATAGGAAGTCTAACAAACCTCACTGACATCTCCCCTGCACCTGTATAGACGTCAATTCAAGGATGGGCCATTAACAATATATCCAGTTGCATTCTGAATAGACCATTTTATTGCATGCCTCACATCACATAATGGCAGACTGTGGCTAATACGGATGTGAACTGGCACCCTGATATCTACAGGCGATTGTCAGCAGCCCCATGATAGCCTACTGCAATAGCCTACTCCCATGGTCTCTCCCTTTCCATTTCGGCGCCAGCAATATGGACCAGAATTCCTCACTTCATAAAAATTTGCCCGGCCCATCAACAGTCACCCGTAATCAATACTGCCAGCACAGCTGCTGGCCCATAAAACAGCCACCATTTGGAGCCCGGCTGAGCCCCGCCCCCCGTCTCTGGGCTGTTTTGGGCCGGACATGCCCCTATCCCAATGGTCTCATCTGGAGATGGCAGGAGATGATAGAGAGAGAGAGACAGAGAAACCTTCTCCTTCTGATTCATAGGGAGCCCATCCCCTTTGTACAATACTTGTGTGCCAGACTTTTGGAGCAGTCTGTGTTGAGTAACAATGGATCGTATTGACCACACACTGTTAGCTATCTTGTTATCGCTGGGTTGACGGGGATACATGACAGTTACATCTCCCCAATTTACTCAATCACAAACTGTTTGTCCGCAGTACTAAGTTTGACTTTGTTTCTTTAAAAGTGACCAGGACTGTAATATTGCACTGCTGAACCACAATGCCTGGTGTGAAATCCGATCCCGTTCATGGAGGGCCCTTGGAGATGGCCAAACCACATCTATCAGTGTCTAAATATCTCCTTCCAGTCTCTGAGAGAACTTTCAAGGATAAAGCGACTCTTCAAAAGCATCCCTCTCCGTTTGATGTTCCAAAGGTCTGGGACAGTAATGGGTGCCTCTGTTGTACCCCCCGATCACCTATTGATTATGTGAGCCAGAGTGCACTATGTTCTAAACGAGGTGGCACACAAAGACTAGCATGCTCACGTCAACTAATGTCATTCTCGTGTATAATGAAGGTATACTGTATTATGGACCAAATGGAAAACAAACCAGAACATTTTATCTGTTGGAAAGCATCCTTGTTTATGAGCATGTCTCAACTGCAAGTGTATGTATGTTGTGAGAAAATACAAGATGGAACATACTTTTCTAGTCCTTTGCAAACACGTTTTTTTGTCATAATCAATTCATATCTGATAAATCATCCAAAGATCATATTGCACTTCTATGGGTGTGCATTCCTATTGCATTTCAATCCATTAGAAGTTTCACATTCATGTTCAATGCCTGTACAGGTACTGAACCATGGGCTGTAGAGGGAATTGCCAAAATAAGTAAACATTTAATTTCATGACAATAACTGAAACACAATTCACATGTTGCACTGGGCTCTAACAGTTGATTAGAGACAAAATGGCATGGGTTGCAATGTTTTACCTACAAACCCAGTTATCCTAAGGAAACTGTTTCCCTTAGCAGCAGAAGTAACCGTGTTGCTAATAGACTTCAGCGTGGTGAAATAAAATACATCTTTAGAAATCCTCTGGCAGCTCTTGGCCCTGTGACATTTCACAGTCTTTTATGGTGCAGAACGAAACATGTTTGGTACTTGGGAGTTAAAAATTCAATTGTGCCGTATTGATTTCGGGTCCGTCTGTCATTATTCCCTTTGCTGATTGACAGGTGAAAATTGGTTACGTTAAGTATTTCATATGTTATAGGGGCTGACATTTGCTTGCCTGCTCCTTATGTCAATATTGTTGGAGAGATAGGCAGCTTTATGAGATAGCAGTATACACTGACTCTGGCTTTTGTGTGATGTTCCAGTGTTTTTCCTGACATAATTTAAGATATATTAAAAACTGCCGGCATCTCCGCTCTTGAGGTGTTTAATGCCAATATTATTGTCTTTCACCAGGAGATCATGTATGTTCATAATCGGTGGGGCTGCGGCACGCTGCACACACACACATATGCACATACGCACACACACACACACACACACACACACACACACACACACACATACATACATACATACAGAAGCACACACATACACACATGTGCACATACACACATTCGACATACACTGCATGCTCATGTTTAGGCATTAGACTACCAAGAAAATGGAGCTGTCCTGATTGATTCGTGTCAATGCTTAATATGGTAAGTGAGCGTCATAACCCCATTCTCTTTCAACAGACTGCCAGCTGAAATATTCTTACCGGAAATATTCCCTCACTGACAGTATCATTTGTCACACAACAGCACTGACATTCACTCCACTTGTGTATTAGACAGGACACTGATTCCCCACTCCCCCTCCTCAGATTACTGTCAATCCTCCCTTTGCAGGCCACGCTGTTTGTCCCTTTACGTCTCCCTTACTAATTTCATTGCGTGTCTTGGGTTGGCCTTTGGGCTCCTTTCACAAGCTGATGAAGGGAATAATTAAAAAGACATATTGAGCCTTTCT
The DNA here is from genome assembly GCF_023373465.1 of Oncorhynchus keta. Lineage (NCBI taxonomy): Eukaryota > Metazoa > Chordata > Actinopteri > Salmoniformes > Salmonidae > Oncorhynchus > Oncorhynchus keta. The sequence goes on from NC_068450.1 coordinate 46,462,140, forward strand.
CCTCAAATAGCGTAGAGCAGAGAGGCTTCTGGGGGAGTGCAGCTGTGTGCCATCAGGCGACCTGTCACCTAAAGGATCAAGGGGCTCAATGGGACAGCCGTGTGTGTGTGTGCGTGTGTGTGTGTGCGCGTGATTGCGTGTGTGTCAATGTCACCTCCTACACATACTTTATCTCCACTAATGACAAGGCTATGATTTCTGTGACATCATGAGTAGCAATTTCTCTCTTTCTCTCTTTCTCTCTCTCTCTCTCTCTCTCTCTCTCTCTCTCTCTCTCTCTCTCTCTCTCTCTCCTCTCTCTCTCTCTCTCTCTCTCTCTCTCTCTCCCTCTCTCCCTCTCTCTCTCTCTCTCTCTCTCTCTCTCTCTCTCTCTCTCTCTCTCTCTCTCTCTCTCTCTCTCTCTCTCTCTCTCTCTCTCTCTCCCTCTCTCCCTCTCCTCTCTCTCTCTCTCTCTCTCTCTCTCTCTCTCTCTCTCTCTCTCTCTCTCTCCTCTCTCTCCTCTCTCTCTCTCTCTCAATAATAAGCCTTATTCATTGATGAAAAAATCACTTCACAATCTCATTAAACAGTAAGAACCAGAGAGAATGACCTCATATGGCAGCCATAATTATCTATTTTGTGCAGGTGTGACCATAGAGACACACACCCCATCCTCCCAAATAATCTTATACCCCACCCAGATCACTGCTGACTGGGGTCTGTGGCCCTCTTTGGGGTAAAACAAGCAGTACTCCTGTTATGTGTTTGTCAGACCGTAAAGCAAATGTTTAGGCTTTAGGAGCTACAGCCCATCCCTCATGCAGTACACTGACAAGAGCACGGTCCATATAGACCAGCCCCAGGTCAACATTAGCCGAAGAGTGGAGAGATCAATATATGTAATTTGTCAATATTATTTCTAGTCGGGCTATTCTTTGTATATTGCATCATTCTTCGCATCCCTCCCCTCAGCCTTCATGTTACACGGACATTCCATTACCGTACATCATTAAACAATTAGAGAATCAGAGATAAGGAAGAAAAGGAAGTGGTAATGCTTCCCAACAATAACTCTGATGGTAGCTTCCAGGCACATTGCCCTTGGGGTGTAGTCCACCCAAGTTGCAGCACAGCAGACACCTCTTACGTATATTTATGTAGCCCATCCTTTGCCCGGAGCTACACTTGTTGGGCTAGGTATTAGCCCGTCTTAATCTGCTGTTTGGACGACATCACCAGGTGGCTCAGAGGATCTTTGGGAGGGGTGGGGCAATGGGTTGTACTGAGGCTGGCCAATTGTTTGAATCCACTTTAAAACAATATTGCCTTTTTTATCAAGGCCCAGTTCAGTGAAACGTAAGTTTTTCCTATGTTTCGTATCATATTGTACAACAGCAGATATCTGATGAAACAAACACTGTGAAAGTATGAAGACATTTGATCAGTGTTTTTATCCTCATAGTTGCTGGTTGAAAATACCATCGACACAGCAACTTCTAATCAGCAGGTTTTGCATGGGTGGAGTTTTGGCTTGCCTGGTAACCAGGTGGTATGTTAAGATATACATAACAAAGAGAGTTCAAAACCTCTCAGCCAATAACAGTTCATTTTCAGATTACGTATCTCTCCCCGTTACTGCTCAGACCACTCCCAGACAGTCTTAGTAAAATACTTTCTTGATAAATATTTTTTAGCTAAAAAGCAATTTTTATTTATTTTTGACCATGTTAATTGAAAATTATTACAGTAAGGTACTTAATTGTTACCTAGGAATTATTTGCCATTGAGATAAAAACGTCTGCATTGGCATGTACAGACATCCTCTCATGCCCTTTTAAAAATATTTTTTTTTAAAGCTACAAGCAATATGAATATAGCTCCATTGGGCCTTCTGTAGCCTACATCTAGTTTCTGTCACATTATATTTGTAAATTAAGTGTTATACTATAGGTACATCCACAAGTGCAGAAGGAAGTGAAGGTTATCAGACTGGAATAGGCCATGTATCCTAACGCCACCATGCAGCTTGTATGTGAAGAATGTCTCTCCCAGGAAGCACTGCTCCACCTGGGAGCGCCACAGATGGCTGCAGGGACATCAGGCGTATAATGATTATACATCTGCTAACTCTTTTACCGTATTAAGGATATTAAAGATTCATGTGTGCCTATAGGATATAGGCAAGGCTTGGGAGTTTGTCTGTGGTCACTCTGTTGTGTTTTCAAGGAAACATGGAGTGGGGGAGATGGTATCTCAGGTAATCCCTGGATTAGTCAGCCAACCACCTAATGGTTGGGAGTGGTCGACCTTATGTGATTTTTGCTCTCTATTTTGCTTCATAATCCGTACTCACAAAGCCTGTTGGTGTTGGTGGACAAAGCTGTGTGCATTTAGATTTTAGACTAAGGGAGGACTCAGACCAACTCAGGCCGCCAGTCTCTAACTTGTTTTGCAAAACAGGTGACCTAAAGTAGTCAAGTGGTCAATCGGTGACAGACCACCCTTAGAAATCTCTTAGAAATCTTTTGCATGGCAGTGTACATAATCTTAGGTCTAGTTCAGCTATTTGGTCTACTTTAGTGAAGAGATTTCCCTTCTTTTTTTTTTTTTACCAAAATGGACCCCCAGTTTTGCTGTTTGGATTCAAAGTGTCTCCAACATATTCATCATGACCTATGCTTCTGCAACACTTAGTATATGGCAATGAAATGTATAAATTAGAACCATAGGAATACTAGGGAAAACCGTTTTCTAGTAAATTATTTAAAACATCCTCATGAAAGTTTGTAGGTCAACGGTTTATCGCGCTTTACAATAAAAAAAAAGTTTCCCATTCACAATGTTCAAAACCTCCCAAATTCCCACTGCAAATTGGTGATTAAATATATTGTAATTTATTATGGCGTCTCATGGCTAGACTCAATGACTGCATTTAATTGGTATTTACTTGGTTCGCAATCAGTCATTGCCCTCTCACTGTACTTACAGCACCGTTTTAAAACTTTTATTATGTCATTTCTTGAATAGACTCCCCTAGTTTTATAGGAAACACATGACTGTATGGGACACCACAGTAACGTTAAGAATTGGGAAAAGTAGTGTTCTGGGCGTCCACGCACACACGCGCACACACGCGCGCGCACACACACACACACACACACACACACACACACACACACACACACACACACACACACACACACACACACACACACACACACACACACACACACACACACACACACACACACACACACACACACACACACACACACACACACACACACACACACACACACACACACACACACACCACAAAGGCAGACATTCAATCATAATATTCACTTGGCATGGAGAAGCCCTGGTTCGCCCAATGTCTGGGTGGAAACACCTCTCGCGTCTTGGAAATGCATCTTGGAAACGGGTCTTACCCGTGAGAAAACATTTGAGCGAATCAAAATCTTAAAGTCTTGCAATATGGTATCAGCTGGCAGGAAATCTATTTGTATGTAACATATTAAGCAACTGGTACTTATTTCATAGCAACATTGGGATTTATTAGGGTGTATTATAAGCACTGCTGGGTGCCATTTGGTATCAAGTATGCACTAGTTACATCAGAAAACCTGCAGCTTCCAACATAACTAAATCAGTATTGCTGTAATGGTGCATACAATACATACAAAACACTTTACATTGTTTTAATGACAACTTCCTCTCCTACATATGGATCGATTTAGATAACAATAATAATTACATTGTTCTCCTGCCAAGAGGGATTATACCGAGAGCTTGTTGAGAAAATGGAGGCTTACACTGAGTGTTTTAACAGATCAATGAGTGCAATTAAGAGCGCTCAAATCAGAGTGGATGGATTGGAAGATTATGAATGTGAGTGAAGATGGAATGCCCAAAACAACAGACATTTTGGTAACACTTTCTATAAATGACATGCATATAGTGCCTTATGACATCCATTACAATGCCTTATGATATATGTGCAATGCATTATAACAGTGGCTGTAAAGGAGTACAGCTAGATGTGCATATCAAAGCTGTGTGTCATGGAGGAGCTGAGGCAAACACAAGGGGTTGTGGGTAGTGCAATGTCTGCAGCCGTACCGCCCTTTGATCTTCCTATGAGAGCTCAACGAGCATTTTAGTCCAAGCTGATTTAATTACATGGATTATATAGCTCACATGCCACGTGGTTGTATGTTTTAGTGATACTATGATACCACAGTATCAGTCTGCAGTACCTAAAATAATACATCTATCTGAATAGTAAACTGAATAATAAACTCATTTCACAATGCAATCATTGTTTAATGTACTATAGCTGTATTTGCTGTGTACAATAGTGTAATTGCATTATTGTTATCAATGTAGTTACTGAGTAACAATATGGCGTATAAAAACAACATGATGTAAAATGACGTCCAATAACTGTGCTGAATTTGGACTAAAAAGTACGGACCGCTCAAATATGCAGCCTCTCCACTTTTCACACTTAAGTCGTCAAAACTGTGAGACGAGTTTTCATCACCAATCATCGCACTGATCTTTTTGCATTCGAGCAAAACCAGAACTTAAAAGAATATGACAGTTGGATCTAGGGCTGTCCACAAATGTTGCCTCAAAGCTTTAAGTGTGAGACCAAGCGTCAAACGTCAGAGTGGGAGCTAGAGATCCAGACAATGCGTTTTGGCAAACCGAAGTGGAAACCCAAATTCAAGTGAGGGAAAATAGACTTATCATTTGGTTTGTAGCTTGCAGTGAGTAAATGGCTACCTCATTCAATTCAATTCAATGTGGTCCAGGATAGTATTATAGTATTGCTACACTCTCGGAACAGAGACAGCAGAGACCGAAGTTGTATATTTTAGTATGGAAAGTTATTTATGAACCTGCCATGGGTTTTGACTCAACCTCACTCTTTTCACAAAACCTCCCACTTCTCCCCAAAACCAGCTGGAACATAACCACAAAAACATTCTAGCATCGGACTCTTGCGATCCTCCTTTTTATGAGTTATGAATTCACCATATGGCATGTAAAGTTATCCTAGCAAAAAAAGAAGCCTGTGGTTTATTGTTGAATGCCTCACATGGGCATGTGATGCGAAGTTCGCAATGGCTCTGATATGAATTATGACAGTGACCTAGTTTTGTTTGATGAATACAAAAAAATGTTGCTCACCTTTTTGAAACCTGATAGCTTATTTAATCAAATCTTATTCTCAATTGCCATGATACAATATATATACAAAAGTATGTGCACACACCTTTGGCTATTTCAGCCACACCCAGACAGGTGTATAAAATCAAGCACACAGCCATGCAATCTCCATAGAAACATTGACAGTAGAATGGCCTTACTGAAGAGCTCAGTGACTTTCAACGTGGCACCGTCATAGGATGTCACCTTTCCAACAAGTCAGTTCGTCAAATTTCTGCACTGCTAGAGCTGCTGTCATTTTGAAATGGGAATGTCTAGGAGCAACAATGGCTCACGGAAGTGGTAGGCCACAAAAGCTCACAGAACTGGCCCACCGAGTGCTGAAGCACATAGTGTGAAAAACCATCTGTCCTCGGTTGCAACACTCACTACCGAGTTCCAATCTGACTTTGGAAGCAACGTCAGCACAAGAACTGTTTGTTGGGGGCTTCATGAAATGGGTTTCCATGGTCGAGCAGCCGCACCAATGCCAAGCAATGCCAAGCATCTGCTGGAGTGGTGTAAAGCTCGCCGCCATTGAACTCTGGAGCAGTGGAAACAGGTTCACTGGAGTGATGAATCATGCTTCACCATCTGGCAGTCGGATGCCAGGAGAACGTTACATGCCCCAATGCATTGTGCCAACTGTAAAGTTTGGTGGAGGAGGAATAATGGACTGGGGCTGTTTTTCGTGGTTCAGGCTAGGCCACTTAGTTCCAGTGAAGGGAAATCTTAACGCTACAGCATACAATGACATTCTAGATGATTCTGTGCTTCCAACGTCATGGCAACAGTTTGGGGAAGGCCCTTTCCTGTTTCAGCATGACAATGTCCCCATGCACAAAGTGAGGTCCATACAGAAATATTTTGTGGAGATTTAGTGTGGAAGAACTTGACTGGCCTGCACAGAGCCCTGACCTCAACCCCATCGAACCCTTTTGGGAAGAATTGGAATAGCGAGCCAGGCACAATTGCCCAACATCAGCACCCGATCTCACTAATGCTCTTGTGGCTGAATGGAAGCAAGTCCCCGCCATAATGTTCCAACGTCTAGTGGAAAGCCTTCCCAGAAGAGTGGAGGCTATTATAACAGAAAAGGGGGGACCAACCTCCATATTAATGCCCATGATTTTGGAATGAGATATTCGACAAACAGGTGTCCACATACTTTTGGTCATGTAGAGTATATCACACACACACCAACGGTAACGTTACACCTATAATGTATACCCTCAATTAAGAAACTGAAACAAAACCAAAATCCATCAATGGTAACATCTCTTAACATTGAGAAAAATCAAAACAGAACAATGTTATCCCACCAGGTATATAAACCCATACTACATTCCTACCAGGAGATGCTCTATACAGAAATCCACCATCACTGTCTGGAAGAGAGAGGGCCTAATCCAGTGATTGGTTTTACCTTATCACAGAACTTAAGGAGTGTACACTTCTAAGCTGACGGATTGAACCCCTGTTCGATACAGGTTTGCAAAACTGAATCTGTTGAGCCTCCAAGATTTGATATGGGTATTTAAAGCTCTGCTCGGCATTAACCGAGAGCACAACAAATACCCTGCCTTTTAACTGGGCTGGGGGAATCCGGGGCAGTCGGGATGCAAATTGAAATGATCCGAGAGTGGATCGAGAAGGTGAGGTTGGGTGGTTGTTGGGTTGGGGGTTGGAAGGGGGGTTGTAGAACGGGGGTTGTAGGAATGAGGGGGTGAGGTGAGAGGAGGCAGGGCGAGGGGAAAAGGGTCCAAGGAAAATGTAGAGAGCCTGCGAGAGCAGCCGTGAGAACTGCTGGATTATGATCCGTGTGACAACAGTAGCAGACACAGTAGAGAGAGTGGGCCCTCGATCAAACTGGGCGACAAACATTTGGTCAGCAAACAGCAGCTTGTGGCTCTGCCATTCCATCTGGCGCTATAGGCCACCTTTGGGCTTGCTAGCTAGCTCATGTTCCACCAGTGCAGATCTCACTGGGCCCAAGAGAGGAACAGTGTACAGGGGTAGCTAGGGGTTGCTCGGCAGCTTATTTGGAAAGTATATTATATTGTTTAGCAGAAGTTACAATAATATTGGATACTCTAGAATCGAACTGACATCTTTACAGCCTATGCGCACAGAACCTTGTAAAAGGTTCTGATATCAATTCACAGTGAAAGATACTGAATGTGTTGTGCCACAATGATAAAAAAAAACTATACTCATATTGTCCGAATTGCAAAAAAGATAATATTACATGTCATGGTTTTGGGTTTGGCTGGATGATGTGTACCATTGCAGTATAGAGCTATTATTTGTCAGAATTAGTATGGAACCTAACATCCCTGTGGCAGGGGATCTCTCTAAAAAGAAGTATTGACATTATGTTGGCAAACTGACATTGTAGTTGGGAGAAGAAGTGACTGTCCGGATCTTGTACGTAGGTAATACTATACAGTAACGTTATGTGATAGTAGAAAACATGCAGGCCTATGGCCAATGCATAACATGCCAGCACTAGTGTTCCTATTATTACATAAGGACTGAGTCTTCTGACCAGAACATTTGACACACTCCTAGAAAGGGATGCAATTATTTGGATTGTCTGTGGTCAAAGTCTGAAGTGTTTATCCGGAAATACCAATATCAGACGTACCAATAATACTACCCCCCTCTAAAACACACATGAACATACGCACACACGCACACACACACACACACACACACACACACACACACACACACACACACACACACACACACACACACACACACACACACACACACACACACACACACACACAAAACCACCAACACACACACACACAAAACCACCAACACTACCATAATTTGGTACAAATATGCCCATCATCATAGGAGTATTCAAACTACAGTTAAGGAGATACATAAGCTCAGTCAGCTAGTGGATGTCTGCCCAACTCTCAACATTGTAATTAAAAAGGAATAAATTAACACTTGGACGCGGTGACAATACAACTCTCTCGTCAGATCTGGTTATCCAAGACCCAAATGACCCACCTAACAGTAATTTAATTGCACTCTACAATTGTGTTAGTATTGGCATTGAATTCGTTCATAAACATTGGAGTTAGTAGTTAGCTGTGGGCGATTTGCCCATTAAGGTATAAAGCAAGAGCAGAACTCAGTTTAGGGGGCTGGGGTAGCGGGGGGGAAGGGCAATGGCAGCGCACACAGAGTGACTCATAATTTGGAGTCCATGAAAGTCAATCAGAAACAATAAAGAAAAGAGATCTCCTCTCTTGGGTGTGGTAAGCTTCACAGGGCTTTTCAAATACAACTTTAAAGAGTATGAGTTTTAAATCTGAGGATATACTTTTAAATCGCATGGGAGGCCTATTGTTTCTAAGGCTTCTCATATATACCATGGTTAACACTCTCCATGCCATTAAACATAGGCGTGTGTGTATTTGTGTCGTGCTTTCAGTATAGCTCCGTGTGTAAGCACTAGGAAGGTAGGTCCAGTGTCACTGTTTGAGCACCCAAATCCAATGCCATTGTGCTGTTGTTTTTCGGCTAAAGCTTCCGTATAATTATTCAGGAGTGATCATAGCTATCCTGAGAGTGCCATGAATATGTTCCAGTATCGCCGCTTACTGCAATGTGATTTTAGGGACATTAACAAGAGTCTATTGTAACATTTTTTTTAAAGAATCCCCATCAAAATCTGTCAGTTTCAGCTAGATAAATGTTTTTTTGCATGGGTCAATCCACCACATCCGCCTATGTCGGCCTTCCGCATCTGGTGAAAATCGGTATTCTCGTGGAAACATCTGTAGCGTCCGAACCGTTTGGCCTACAATTAATATGACCATACTATGAAGAATGCCGGTTAAATTTTTTTTTTTTTTTTTTAGTTTTGTGCCCCCCCAAAAAAAGGTTTATATGTGTCCAAAAAAATACAATATTTTCTGAACTTTCTTATATCTCCTAAATATAGGACAGACACTTCAACACCCTATTCCATATGATTAATATTTTGACTGTCTGTTTTGCCATTTCTAATTGTATTATTCAATGCAGTTCTTTGGGCTATAGTAGTAAAGGCCAAATTCAAAAATGTTTCAAATATTTTTGGTATATATATATTTTTTATACCTACAGGGGTCTAAAATGTACAATCAAATAGCTAAATGATCCATGGTATGACCATATTAAAACAATTCCATATGTTAGCTTAGTAGAACCCCCCCCCCTCCAAAGGCTTAGACTTTTAGAGGTTAAGGTTGATATACATAATGATTGATAGAGTGTATTCTTCATTATAGCGAACAGCATGCATTTCTGTTACTACACATCTCACTGGTTATGAAGTTAACTGATTGAAGCCACATTGTAAATTTCCATTTGATAAAACAGATTATCCCTCTGACTGTTCGTGTGTGTGTGTGTGTGTGTGTGTGTGTGTGTGTGTGTGTGTGTGTGTGTGTGTGTGTGTGTGTGTGTGTGTGTGTGTGTGTGTGTGTGTGTGTGTGTGTGTGTGTGTGTGTGTGTGTGTGTGTGTGTGTGTGTGTGTATGGACCACTGAGCAGTCTTTGAAGCTACTCTGACATCAGTGACTTTTTCCTCCTGCTACATGTGCAGAACTATGATGCACGTCAACTCAAGACTGAAACCTTTTCATTAATCTATCATCAACTGTTATTTAGTCTGTCTGCGAGTACAACGTTGTATTTTTCCCCGTGGTGGGAATCCGAAATAAAATGCAGGACTGCAAAGACATTCTGGGTGGAAAATGTTTTGTTTCTTTCACTCATTAAGCTACACTTATCCTAGATTTTTTGGGGGGAAATGGTTGAAATCTTTTCAATATTAACCTTTTGTTGCCTTGTTGAGCCTTCAATGTTAAATTATAAAGATGATACAATGATAAACAGTAGCCACTTCTTAAATCTAGATGTACATTTCATTTTGATGTCTATGAAACAAACCAAAAGGTGAGATTTGACACTAATGATTGCTGCCTATGAAATGGTCAAATATAACTTTGTAGTCTAGAGACTAGACCATGGGCATTCAACTCTTACCCTATGAGGTCCAGAGCCTGTTGTTTTTCTGTTATACCTGATAATTAATTGTACCCAGCTGGTGTCCCAGGTCTAAATCAGTCCCATGATTAGAGGGGAACAATGAAGAAATGCAGTGGAACTCGCTTTGAGATCCAGAGTTGAGTTTGAGCAGGTTAGACCATAACAAACTGAACAAAGTAGTGACAGGTATCCTATATCTGAAGTCTCGCTGACAGCATTGTCTCTAATGCGTTTAAATGTTCTTCCTTGTTTGCTGCTTCACCTAACAGTGCTCTTTCTCGCTTGCTTGGCGTGTCGAGGCAGTGTCAAGGAGTATAAGATATTATTGTATCATCAGATATCGATCCCTCCAGCTCCATGGCCTGGTATTGATTCCTCAAAGTGGTGCAGTAGACCTTATATTGTCTTCACACTGAATTTCTACCCGCGCTGTGTTATATTATATTTGTCCAGAAAACATTCATTTTCTATTCAGCCATGTCGATGACGTGGGTTTTTGCCAATTAGTTTGAATGCTTCTCATGCATGGTTATTGTGGATTTCTACAAGAAATTGACATGCAGAAAGCATACAAACATATGGTGAGCATTTCCGTAACTGGTTATTGCTCAAGATATATATATATATATATATATATATATGTTTTATTCTTTAAATGTATCAGTATGAAAATGATTGAAGGTGTGTTTAGTGTTTACCAATCCCCCCCAGACACACCACACACATACATACTTCCATAGTCACCACCCCTAAAGCTGCATCAAAGTATTTTCCTTCTCAGCCCGTTACAAAATGTCAAAAGAGCACGTTTAGGCATAGGGGCCATATCCTGCTTTTTGAAAGCAATGCCACCTTTACCTGCATTTACTAAAGTGACAACAATGTACCTGCATTATTTTTAATATTTTCCCTGATTGGCTAGGCACAGCTCGAATTCATCTAGTGGGTTCGGTGTGAGTGCTTCGGGGCAATCCTCTTTGTGGTATGACAAGCATAATTTCGAGTTGGTATTTCGCTGGAAAATATGACTTCATTTTAAAGCAGTCTGTCTGCCAAAGGCCGAACTACTGCTCTTGAATCAGTTATCTGCCTATGCTTATCGCAACGCGGATGAATTTAGGATACAATGAAATAGCAACATATTTAGGTCTCTTAAATTCGGCCTAGAAATGCTAGCATTTCAATTTGATTGCAATTAACTCATCCATTTAGCCTACATTATTTGTTTCTATAACTATTATGCTTAAATATACTACATTCAGTATCATAGCAAAGATAACCTATGTTTAATCTCAAAAGTGTGCTGAAGGAATGATCCTTCAAAGCAATGTCATGTCTGTGAGCATGTGACTGAATGTAAGAAATGGTAACTTGCTTATAGGCATGCTGTTACCTGTGAAGACCCCAACAACAAGAATGAAGTAAAGTCTTTAACATGCCTGCTTGCATGGGTGGCAATGGATTTATAAATCTAATCTTGAAGCAAACAATTTCCACTCATTAGCTATAATTACCTGTACTGGACAAAAGGGGCACTTAGCAAGCTATGAGGTTAAGTACCAAGGTGTGGTGGGTATTTTGTTGTCTTTTAGCCAAACTGATTGTTCAATCTAACAAGTGCCTCCTTGTGTGGTCTTCGTTTTCTGTCAAACGCATCAGTAAGATTCCCTATCTGAAATTTGTAACACAAATGATATAGTAGGCTTCCATGACTACAACGACCACTGTTTTTGACATGGAATAGGCCTACATATAAAATAAAGAAAGAGCGTTTTGAGACCTGATAGATCTGCAGGCCAAGACAACCAAGATCCGGGCGCAAGCTGCACGTTCATGCTATTTGCCAGCTGTTTGCTCGCTGCCGCAGCACATTTTCATAAAAGAAGTCCTGATATGTCTAGCACGTTTGATAAGTGTATCATAGTGCGCATATACAATGTCCTGTGGTATTGAAAATGTATTGCTGGACCGTAAGTGTAGAAGACCCATAGGCTTCGGAGAGAGAATAATGCCATATTAAATATGCCTCGATTACGAAGTCGATTAGCCTACTTTGACAACCTAATTGTATACGGTGATGGAATGACAACCCAAAATAAAATAACCACATAATAATACCCATTATTGATGCAGCCTGTATAGGCCTATTTATTTATCGCACCGAATCCCCATCAATGAGTGTGCTCTACATTTTAGATCAAATGTTAAATGTTGTGCATTTCACAGTTAAAAATAGAGATATCCTATTGCACTATTATCAATATGACATATAATATGCAACATCAAAATGTGTAAATAAAGATACCTTGCATCTTTTGGCAGGTAGCCTAGTGGTTAGAGCGTTGGGGCAGTAACCGAAAAGCTGCTTAAATCGAATCCCCGAGCTGACTAGGTAAACATCTGTCGTTCTACCCCTGAACGAGGCAGTAAACCCATTGTTCCTAGGCCGTCATTGTAAGTACACATTTGTTAGTAACTGACTTGCCTAGTTAAATAAGGATTAAATAATACAAAAATATATATATTGAGCACAGTCAAGTTCTTTGTTTTTGCAGTTTATCTGCGTTGTTCACCAATTAGACAACCAGGCCTCAATTATCATATCGCCTATGAAATTGATTCAGATGCCTACAGTTGAAAACATGTGTGAACAATGGTTGAAAAATAGGATACGATGCCTACACAATTTATTATCGGATTTAGATTTCCTTTTATAGCAGCTTTTATTGTATAGAATTAGGACATAACTTCGGTTACCAAAACATATATAAACCATTGTTTGAAATTCAATAAATATGATATAAAACATATAATATTTAAATATCAGTATCATAATTGTAATAAAATGCATGCTTTTGTGAAGTATACAATACATGTGCTGTGTGGTAGGGTCTAAATAGCCTACAGAATGAGAGGAGAGTGCAGGAAATTATCAGGCCCTATAGGGCTAGAACCCCGCGAAGTTATCTCATGTAGAGAAGGTACCAGACGCCATCTTCTGGTAGGTGAACGCAGTTCCCCATTTTTGCGCTTAGGCCGTTATCATCTTGATAATAAAAGATAGAATCCGTTAAGTTGCAACAATTTTGATCGGTCGTTATGCTCTCGGGCGTGTGTGTAATTGTTCATATACAATTTAGAAGGGCTCGGGGAGTATACAAACAAGGCCCTATAACATACACATGTATTTTGGCCTAATCCCTTAGGCTGTATTTAGTTATTTCTCCATAGGAAAATTGATACATTGAAATCCAGGCATATAGACACTGTATCTTGTTCGTGGTTCGTTAAATACCTTTACAAATGATTCAAGTTCATTATCCAAGTTTCCAATTTATTTTGAAGTTCAGTGGGGTATATTCATTTGCATCCGCTTGTCTGATTGCTCAATTGTTTGGTTTATTTAGTTTCATTATTGCATTATACTTCATCATTCATTCAATGAATTTAGTAGCAATGTTGTTATTATTATTACAATTATTATAACAATATTGTGATATAATTTAGATCTCTATTTGATCATTTAGACCTTCATTTCAAATTGACATTTTATCTTACATTTCATTGGACTTGCTGTCACACTTAGGCTTCAATAGAAATAATACAGTACATCTGAAATATGCAAAAACATGTCCCCTTTTTTACACTTATTTAATCACTATTTTTAGAATCTAGACTATATTTATTGCCATTTATTTACAAAATGTCCTTACCACAAAATCCCTTCCCTATATGTATGTCATCAGGCAGTCCACATAAAATTGTATTTTCTTGCCATGCAGTACCCTGCAGACCCACGCCAAAAAGGGGTATGGGGCTATATTCATACATTCTAGCACAGTGGTATTTTGAATAAGGTTGATCACAATAGTATTACATTCTAAGCTATAGCCTTATAGAATGACCAACAACCATCTTGCTGGCCAGCTGAGCACATCCACTATTCAAACCACTATACGCCACCCTGCTCATATGACCTGGGTGTGCTGACTGCCTCTCCAGATGGCCGTTTCTCTCTGTCTCCTCTGACAACTCATCCCAGCTGAGTCTGCCACTGAGCAGACAGCATGGGGCTTATCCCTGCATTAGTGCACCAGTCCCTACTGCTAACAATGGGCCCACACTGCAGTGATGGGACTGGGCACTGTGTGTGTGTGTGTGTGGGGGTAAATATATGATTGATATTGGGTGGAATAGAAACGAAATGTATTATTTATATGATAAATGATGTATATTTGTCAAGGTCAGGTTTTCTGATTGTAATTGAACAATTATGGATAGGATGTCCATAATGTCTGTAATTTTGTCTTGTGCGTTCAGCTGAATTCCTTTCAGTGAGCCACTCTATGGCAGATATAGCACAGAAAAAGTCTTCAGATGAGTGTATTGTCTTCCCTTCCTTGTTTTAAGGCCTGCCCGTGGCACTCTCCCATATGGACGCTCTCCGACGAGCCATGTTTTTATCGTCTCTGGACTTAAGTGTAGGCCACTTAACTATCTAAGCTTTCGCAGTGATCATCTCATTTATCTGGGATTATTGCAGTGAATTTACTGTTTGGTTTTCTTCCAGGCCTAAAATGTCAAGTCCAAAGTCATGTATGCAGTAGCTGCACTCGGCGAAAGCCTACGTAGATCTGCTGAAAGCTGGTAGCAGTTGATCTTTGGATAGAGCATGAAATAAATAAATCCTCTTTAGCAGATCAATATTCATCCCTTTTAATGCTGGATGTGAAACGGCTGGATTTGAGGTGGTAATGCTGATGTACAGCTAATCGTTGAAAAATAAGCAGCAGGGCTTTGCGATCCGTAGCAGATAGTTAAACAGGAAGGGAATGAGTAAGTGCTGGATTGTCTAGCCAGTGAGAAACCTGCTAGTAATTACATGTAATTTATACTGTCCAATTAACACCCATAATGTCATTTTTTGGGAGGTGGGGGCATGAAATGGGGCCTCTTTTGTGCAAACATTATTGGAGTGCTCAACCTATGACACATTTCCTCCTGTGCTGCCCTCGACAGGGCCTGGAAATTATACTGTACGTTAATGATATTAGTTGACACTGCTTGTATAAATACCAGCGTGAAAATAAATTGATATAGCGGAGGTTTTAAGGTTTCATTATTGCTTTCTTTTTTCCCCTCTCTATTTAATGTTTTAAGGAAGGAACAAGGGACATGACCCCTGACTGGATTGGATCTTGGCATGAGAGACCAAGACTCTTTTTCCCTCCATGTGCGAATTCGCTCGGGCCTACTCACTATGTCACAGCACTCTAACACCTGTGACACAATGTGACAACAAATGGCTAACAGGCCCTTTTCGAGACACGTAACTGAATTTAGAAGTTAACCAATGCACGCTAAAGGCCCGCAGTCCCCATTACCACAAAACAGCAAAGGAGCATCGAGGAGCTTGAATAATGTAATTTATCACTGAACTTTCAGCTTCCCGTTGTGAAGTATACTACTCCTTCAGCCTTTGAGTCCAAAGCGCTTTGCATGGTGATTTACATGGCTTGTAGGAACTATGAAGAGGGTTCAAGTCTGCATACCAAGCCTGCAGAATCCTCTGTCTCACGTTAGCAAAGAGCACAGCTCGGCTTGATCGATGGCCCCAAGATGTCCTGTAACTCAAGTGGCAAATAAATAAATAAATACTTTTGGAAACGCCTAGATTACGGTTTTGAAATGTGGTCCTAGGTTGATGGTTGATAGTGTGTCTCCTAGCTTCTTCAGTCCTGGTATTGGTTGTAATGTACTGTGAAATATTCCTCTTGGCTTCTACTTCCTGTGTGGGGTCAAGGGTTAGTCACTAGCTTACCGTAAATCACTGTGTGGAGCATCATTATGTTTAATGAGAATAACTATGACACTATGATGACAAGAAAAAGACGGTTTAGAAAAATGAGGATTCTGGCCAGTGAGCATGACGCTCCCTGTCCAAAAGTCCATTCATAACTTATTATGGAGGAATATATATATTTCTACTGACCCATGTTGTTGTTTGCCAAAATGCCCATATGCTAGACATACCCGGCCTAACATTGACGTTAATATGGTACATTACGGTGCTTTATGGAATGAAGACCCCAAATACCTGTGTTCCCTCTGATTATGCCCAACCCCTTCTAAATCATACCAAAGTAAAATAGCTGCTCAAATGTTTGTGAGCTACTGTAGCCTAGGCCTCCTAGTATTTGCAAATGGTAAACAGTCTCTTAATGACAATGGCTGTACACTATTATACTTAGCACAATGAGCAATGTATCTGTTTCATATTTTTTCATCTTTGAGCCCATTGATAAAGGCATGTTTAATAATCTTGGGGTTTCCCCCAAAAAAATCCATGCAAACACATTTGTACATAGAGCCATAGGGCTCTAGGCCTACTTCAAAAGGAAGAAGAGGAGTGGCCCACTCCAAATGCATTGGGACCACACATTACAGAAGGGAGATGATGCTTATTGATACAAGGCTACTGGGCTGGGGTGTTTACCAAGGCTTTTTTGGCTCACGTAGCTGAGGGCCAAAGAAGAAAAGGAAGACCAAAGGGGAAAGGAAAAACCCCCAGAAAATAAAGATATTTGGCATTTTCTACTTTTTCTCAACAAACACCCCTGGGGCTAAGAGTCCCATTTAAATAAACAAAACAGAGTCAATTTAGCGGACCGGGAGACCGTGTTTCGACAGGATCCAAACACGGCGCCAACTCAAGGGGGGGGGGGGCGCACAATTGGCCCAGCATCGTCCGGGTTAGGGTTTGGCAGGGGTACGCCGTAATTGTAAGTAAGAATGAGCTCTTAACTGACTTGCCTTGTTAAATAAAGGTTCAATAAAATAAAGTCAGTGGAGAGAAGCTGGCTACAGATTGACAGAATTCCCTTGAACAAAATGGCCGCCTGCCAGAATGGTTGGGAGTGGGAGGATGAGACTGCCTTTGGCTGCATACAATATACAGCTGGGTTTGGACTAAAATCACTCTGTCTGGCCTACATATTGGATTTGGGGAGGTAGCGAAGGGATCACGTGTGCCAGGTCTATGTTGTAGGCCTTGATGAGGCCTAGGGTTAAGTCTCTCTCAAAAGGCCATAAGGGCTCATTTATCATTTTCTGTGTTATGGAGGCAGTCATACAAAGTAATTGTAAAACATTCTGGAAAGAGGTCTCTTTGACAGTGCTTGATACAATATTAAGAATGTGTGCACTTCCAATTAGATATTATGGAGACATTTGTTTCTGCAATGACTAAGAATGACCACAAGAGGGAAGACCCAACACAAAGAAAGCCAAAGGAATGAAGATCAATGGTTCCAAAACACCATCCCTGCAGCACATTTGTAAGATATAGTTTGTCAGTTTGAGTAAAAATAATCATATTATGTATCAGCAATGATCTACAGTGCATATTATTTGTATTAAGTGTAAGTGTTCTTCACCCAAAAAAGTTTTTTTGTTTGTTGTTCAACATAATTCTTCATAGAATCGAAGTCAGACTGCACTCTGTAACCAGTGGTCAGTTGTGATGTGTTTGCAAGACCACTAGGGACTGAACTAAGTCCACTTTAGACTGGACATGGAAAATGTTGCAGTTCAGAAACATACCCTCCTTTCATCTCAGGAGTGTGAAATGGAATTCTTCTTCCCTGAGGAATTCTTTGTTCTGAGTCCAATCGTCGTCTCCTCACTTTTGCTTTCATCCTGAGGCATATAACTTTCTTTGGGAACGTTTACACAAAACTCCCTGGTAAGTAAATACCTCCTCGTTGTATGGTTAGTTACCCTTAGCCCACAGCAGACTACACAACCCTAATGTATTTTGGAGCCTGTTCCTGGGCACTGTTTTCCTTCGCTTGGCTCGAACCAAAGAGAAGAGGGGTCATCGTCACACACACACACACACACACACACACACACACACACACACATATGGATTTTGTAGCCGAGGCCAGGTATTTGCTTGGCTGGAACCAGATCGGTCCGCTGTCTGTGTGTCACCCAATTCTTGTCTCCCACTCCCTGGGAGACAAGAATCTGCCTGATCATTCCTAAAGGTACTGAATGACCTTTTTTGAAAATAAAGGAGAGCCGCACACTCTAGGAGCTCAGATGCAAAAATGTAATGTCCAACGTTTCGACAGCCAAGCTGTCTTCATCAGGGTATAATCAAACACCGCGGGATGACTCGTTTATATAGTGTCAAAAGACAAACGTGTCTGTAATCATGGCCAAGTGTGGCCTAATATCATTGGTTAATTATCAAATATTAAAATGGCATACAAAGACCTGCATACAAAAAAACAAAAACAAATCAACAACAAATGGATAGCATACGATCATAGATTCATTTTAAGCTTACAAACAATTACAATGGCAAAGTCACAAAGTCACAATAATCACAAGAATGGCTTCAGATCAAAGTCTACTTTGAGACCGAAGGGAGCAATGGTCTTTAAATTAAAGATCCAGGTATCCTCTCGCTTTAACAATAAATTATCAAGGTCACCCCCTCTCCTAGGGAGGGTGACATGTTCGATGCCAATATAACGCAGAGATGAAATCGAGTGGTTTGCTTCCAAAAAGTGGGCCGCAACTGGGTAAGTCAAGTTTTTGCACCTAATGGTGCTACGACGCTCTGAGAAACGTACTTTGCGCTTTGTTTTACCCACATAACTTTTACCACCAGGACAAATTATAAGATAAATAACTGCCTTAGTGGAGCACGTGATAACACCTTTGATTGAGATCTGTTTCCATGTTTGTGGGTGTTTGAAGGATCTACATGTATATGCCATTACACTTGTAATTACCATCCAGTAGTGGCGCAAATAGAGGTTGTTCAGGAATATCTCGGGGTGGTAAATCAGAGTGTACCAATTGGTCTCTGAGATTTCTGCCCTGCGAGAATACGACCAAGGGAAGGTCAGAAAACACATTACCGAGACCATCATCGGATTTTAAGCTGATTTTCACGTTCATGACAAAAATGGAGGTCTTCTTAGCTGTAATAGGAATGCCAATGCATGTTAATTCCCATGGGAAAATAAAGTGCCTCCACCATAAACCCTGAGTATCATGTATAGGCCTACTCTATGTACCAAACACCCATTGATGCATCGCCAGGTTACTCATCATTAACACATGGACTTTAGAATCTTATCTACCCCTTTTTGTTCAGCCAGTGGATCAAAGGCAGCTTGTTTGACACTGTTGCACCACACTGCCTCAATAGCTTATCATTACAGGCCAGACAGTGCCGCAAAATATAACTGTCGATGAAAGTTTAGGGACCCTAACCAATCTAGTCAGACTGAAGGAAAAGTGCAATACCGCCGGCAGTATTGTCTGTCTGTAACTGGCTACGCTGTCTGTGGCTGTTGGCCTTTGCTTCTCAAGGCCCTGAATTAATAACAGCCCAGTTGGCCCCGGCTCCGATTTGATTTGTTTCCTGGGCTCAGATTAACAGAAATAACAGATTCAGCAGGGATGATAAGTAGGACTTTTCGCAGACTCTCATGGGACAGCCGTCCCTCGGAGCGTTATTAAAACTGAACGGAGTAATGAGGAGACTACATTTTTCCTAGTTCTGAGGAGAGATGCTGGAACCATTCTGTTAAGGTCTTGAAATGACCCAGGCTCCGTCCAAATTGCACCCTATTCAATAAAGGTTTTGGTCAAAAGTAGTGCACTACATATGGAGTGGGTGCCGTTTCGGACACAATCCCACTGAGTGGAGTCAGTGGACTGAAATGTCTAAATCATTAGCAGTTGTCTCTATTTCACTTGTTGATGAATTGAGCCAACATGTACAAGCCACCATGAATAATTTTGCTATGTGATATAACAACTACATTAGCCTAACACGTCAGCAAATGTGACACAGTAATACGTCAGGTGACCTATAATGGTTATACGTCACTATTTTACATATTTTAATGAGACCATGTTGACCACAATATTGACTTGAGTTATGTTGAGTGTAACAGACTTTGAAGAAGTAAGTAATCGCATGGTTATTTCAGTCACTAGCATTAGCCATGTCTGTGAAAACACACTTATAAAGATGAAATAGGGAAGGCTGAGGCGACAACAACCAAATGATCCTTGCAGGTTTTGTGAGTCCCATACAGCCTTTATGTCACAAGGCTATATGGCACGAGCCTCAGAGATTTACTCACGAACGGTTAATGTGACTTACAACTCCGGGTCAAGGAAAGGACGCGACCCCTGTATAGGCATTCTCCTCAGGAATGAAAAGCATTCAGAATTACGGCCATACATGGCCATGCAAGACTCTAGCCAGGTCTCAGATCTGTACAAAATGTATTTGTCACATGCTCTCGTAAACAGCAGGTGTAGACTAACAGTGAGATGCTTACTTACGGGCCCATCCCAACAATGAAGATAATTGTTTTTTAAATTATAGAAAAATAATAATACAAGGAATAAATACACAATGAGTAATGATAACTTGGCTAAATACACTGGGTACCAGTACCGAGTCGATGTGTAGGGGTATGAGGTAATTGAGGGAGACATTGTATGTAAACTCAGCAAAAAAAGAAACGTCCTCTCACTCTGTACTACGTTTATTTTTTAGCAAACCTAACGTGTAAATATTTGTATGAACATAACAAGATTTAACAACTGAGACATAAACTGAACAAGTTCAACAGTCATGTGACTAACAGCAATTGAATAATGTGTCCCTGAACAAAGGATGAGTGAAAATCCAAAGAAACAGTCAGTATCTGGTGTGGCCACCAACTTCCTTAAGTACTGCAGTGCATCTACTCCTCATGGACTGCACTAGCTTGCCAGTTATTGCTGTGAGATGTTGCCCCACTCTTCCACCAAGGCACCTGCAAGTTACAGGACATTTCTGGGGGGAATGGCCCTAGCCCTCACTCTCTGATCCAACAGGTCCCAGACGTGCTCAATGGAATTGATATCCGGGCTCTTCGCTGGCCATGGCAGAACACTGACATTCCTGTCTTGCAGGAAATCACGCACAGAACGAGCAGTATGGCTGGTAGCATTGTCATGCTGGAGGGTCATGTCAGGATGAGCCTGAAGGAAGTGTACCACATGAAGGAGGAGGATGTCTTCCCTGTAACGCACAGTGTTGAGATTTCCTGCAATGACAACAAGCTCAGTCCGATGATGCTGTGACACACCGCCCCAGACCATGACGGACCCTCCACCTCCAAATCGATCCCGATCCAGAGTAAAGGCCTCGGTGTAACGCTCATTCTTTGCACAATAAACACGAATCCGACCTTCAAACTTCGTGGGACAAAACTGCGACTCGTCAGAGAAGAGCTCTTTTTGCCAATCCTGTCTGGTCCAGCAATGGCGGGTTTGTGCCCATAGGCGACGTTGTTGCCGGTGATGTCTGGTGAAGATCTTCCTTACAACAGGCCTACAAGCCCTCAGTCCAACCTCTCTCAGCCTTTTGCGGACAGTCTGAGCACTGATGGAGGGATTGTGCATTCCTGGTGTAACTCGGGCAGTTGTTGTTTCCATCCTATACCTGTCCTGCCGGTGTGATGTTTGGGTGTACCAATCCAGTGCAGGTGTTGTTACACGTGGTCTGCCACTGCGAGGACAATCAGTTGTCCGTCCTATCTCCCTGTAGCGCTGTCTTAGGTACGGATATTGCAATTTATTTACCTGGCCACATCTACAGTCCTCATGCCTCCTTGCAGCATGCCTAAGGCACATTCACACAGATGAGCAGGGACTCTGGGCATCTTTCTTTTGGTGTTTGTCAGAGTCAGTCGAAAGGCCTCTTTAGTGTCCTAAGTTTTCATAACTGTGACAGTAATTGCCTACCGTCTGTAAGCTTTTAGTGGCTTAACGAACGTTCCACGGGTGCATGTTCATTAATTGTTAACGGGAAACAGTGTTTAAGCGCTTTACAATGAGGATCCGTGAAGTTATTTGGATTTTTACAAATTATCTTTGAAAGACAGGGTCCTGAAAAAGTGACATTTCTTTTTTGTGAGTTTACATATAGGTAGGGATAGAGTGACTAAGCAACAGGATAGATAATAAACTGTAGCAGCACCGTATGTGGTGAGTCAAAATAGCTAGTGTTAAAATGGTAAATGCAGCTATTACTTAACTATTTAACTAACATCCTTGCACTTTGAAAAGCCACAATTTCAAGCGGAGTGAAATAAGTCAACAGCAGATACAGCGTTGTTGATATTTGACACTGTGAAACTTGGGGAATAGCTCGCAGATCAGCAAGTCATGTCATGATAACTTGGTTGGTACAGGCGAGCACATCAGTGGTGGAGCTCGAATGATTGCTCTCTGTCTCATGGAAATAGTTGCAGTGTTTAGCTGTATATAGTCAGCAAAGTAGTTGCTTGTTTTGCCTTGTTTCTAAATCATATGGAAATGGCCCAAGCGGCTTGCTATAGCTAGCGAACAAGTTAATCTGTCAGGCAAGAAAGGTTGTGTGTAGCGGTAAATAGGGCTGCACTCACAAAGCGCCAATCTCAGCTGTCACTTTCGCTAGCTAGCCATACAGACAAGGTGCATATATTCATAAGCTATACATTGCCTCGTTTTCCTATTATTTGACCGCTTAGCTGTCGTGTTAGGGTAGTAGATGCCCGCGCTGTGGATCTCATATGGACTTCCTGACGGGCCGCACCCAGGTGGTGAGGGTAGGCAACAACATCTCCACCCCGCTGATCCTCAACACTGGGGCCCCACAAGGGTGCGTTCTGAGCCCTCTCCTGTACTCCCTGTTCACCCACGACTGCGTGGCCACGCACGCCTCCAACTCAATCATCAAGTTTGCGGACGACACAACACTGGTAGGCTTGATTACCAACAACGACGAGACGGCCTACAGGGAGGAGGTGAGGGCCCTCGGAGTGTGATGTCAGGAAAATAACCTCACACTCAACGTCAACAAGACTAAGGAGATGATTGTGGACTTCAGGAAACAGCAGAGGGAACACCCCCCTATCCACATCGATGGAACAGTAGTGGAGAGGGTAGAAAGTTTTAAGTTCCTCGGCATACACATCACAGACAAACTGAATTGGTCCACCCACACAGACAGCATCGTGAAGAAGGCTCAGCAGCGCCTCTTCAACCTCAGGAGGCTGAAGAAATTCGGCTTGTCACCAAAAGCACTCACAAACTTCTACAGATGCACAATCGAGAGCATCCTGGCGGGCTGTATCACCGCCTGGTACGGCAACTGCTCCGCCCACAACTGTAAGGCTCTCCAGAGGGTAGTGAGGTCTGCACAACGCATCACCGGGGGCAAACTACCTGCCCTGCAGGACACCTACACCCCCCGATGTTACAGGAAGGCCATAAAGATCGTCAAGGACAACAACCACCCGAGCCACTGCCTGTTCACCCCGCTATCATCCAGAAGGCGAGGTCAGTACAGGTGCATCAAAGCTGGGACCAAGAGACTGAAATGCAGCTTCTATCTCAAGGCCATCAGACTGTTAAACAGCCACCACTAACATTGAGTGGCTGCTGCCAACACACTGACTCAACTCCAGCCACTTTAATAATGGGAATTGATGGGAAAGGATGTAAAATATATCACTAGACACTTTAAACAATGCTACCTAATATAATGTTTACATACCCTACATTATTCATCTCATATGTATACGTATATACTGTACTCTATATCATCTACTGCATCTTTATGTAATACATGTATCACTAGCCACTTTAACTATGCCACTTTGTTTACATACTCATCTCATATGTATATACTGTACTCGATACCATCTACTGTATCTTGCCTATGCCGCTCTGTACCATCACTCATTCATATATCTTTATGTACATATTCTTTATCCCCTTACACGTGTGTGTTTAAGACAGTAGTTTTGGAATTGTTAGTTAGATTACTTGTTGGTTATTACTGCATTGTCGGAACTAGAAGCACAAGCATTTCGCTACACTCACATTAACATCTGCTAACTATGTGTATGTGACAAATACAATTTGATTTGATTTGATGATTAGTTGGATATTTGTTTACATAGCCAGCTAATAAGTTGCTTGTTTTATCCTGTTTCTACCGATGCAATTCAAATGGAAACTTTCCCAGCTTCGTAACTAATCAGCTAACATTGGCAAACTCTGTAGTTGGTCTGTCAGGCAAGGAAGCAGAGTTGTTTGGAGGAGAGAGAGAGAGCGAGAGAGAGAGAGAGAGAGAGAGAGAGAGAGAGAGAGAGAGAGAAGGCATGTAACTGTATCACACAATTTATGATGGAAACCCATTATGCTCCTGACTACAATTGTATCCTATTTGTTGCTCCTCTCCTCTCCTTGTTTCTCTGTTCCTCTAGGTCAGTGAAAGTAAGGGAAGTGATGTGGAGAGTCAGGGCTCAGCAGCAAAAATCAGGGAGGGAGAGATGTGGAGGAATGAGGGAAGAGTGGAGCGAGAGAAGAATGGAAGGAAAGAGGAAGAGGACAGTGAAGAGGAGAGGGAGAGTAACATGGAGGAGGAGGAGGAAGACGACGAAGCAGAGGGAGAATACGAAGCAGAGGGAGACAAGGAAGCAGAGGGAGAGGAGGAGGAAGAGGGATGGGAAGAGGGAGAGCACACCCCAGTGTTTCTGCCCAAAGTCCTCCCATTCACCCTTGTACACACAGCCTGGGCATAAAGTGACAGTGGCAGGGGTTTTGGAGTTGATTTTAAATGTCGTAGAAACTTGGATCTCTTCCAGAGCTTGTAATGGATTACAACACGAAAATGGGCGGGGTTGACCAGCTTGACCAACTGAGGAACAATTACAATGTTGGATGCACAGGCAGAAAATGGTGGAAATATGTGTTTCGGGATGCTAAACATTTTCATCATAAATGCGTACATTGTGTGGGGGACCCTACAAAGCCCCCTTCCCAGAAACCACAGGTGCTGGTCCCTGAAGGCAATCAAAATGCAGCTTGTGCATTCACTTTGTCATATGGCCACAGTGGCAGGAAGAGAGGTGCCAAGAGTGTGGCACCAGGTTGTGAGGACCGAGTTGTAACTAATTTGAAAGCAGGTGAAGTTTGAAGGGCACAAGAGAGGGTGTGTGTTGTGCATCCATAGTGGATGCAGGGCAGAGTGGGAGATGTGTAGAAACCTCCTTTAGGTGCTCTATGTGTTCTGTGCCACATTGCAGGATGGGGCAATTTTTCCAGAAGTTCCATGACATGCTGTTGGCTAAATGCAAACACTAAAGTGACAGTGTGAAATACAGTATATTTTATTGTCTCTGAAAAGTTGTTGCATTTTGTATATTCTCTCTTGATCTGTCTTTATCTAATACCTGATGCATTCACTAAATTGTTGTCAAAGTAGTCTACTATTTCCAAATTTTGTAGTCTACATATTTTTTTTTTTTTAAGGAAGTCCCAAGGTTTTGCTCGCCTGAGTTATAATACCTCACGATAAGCTGCAGACAATACTATTTACCAAGAGTTTTCATCTATATTTTTGGCAACTGTCTATTTACCACCACAAACCAAGGCTGTCACTAAGACCGCTGCGAAAAAATATAGATGAAAACTCTTGGTAAATAGTATCGTCTGCAGCTTATCATAAGGTATTCGAACTCAGGCGAGCAAAACCTTGGGACTTCTTTAACATTAGAGATCGCACACCAGTTGTTGTTAACAAAGAGACACACACCTCCCCTTTTTCTAACCCAGAAGTGATCTGGAACACTGTCTGATTGACTGTCAGTGTTTGTGTTAGGAGCGATTTTCCCCATATAGCAGCATTATGCAAAAGACTTTGTCCCACGTGTGACCTATGGAGTTGTTTTCTATCTCCCTGAAATGGATATTAGTTCATACATGTCACATATTATATCAGAACAATCAGTACTTAACTTATATTGCATATCATCATTTCCAACCTATGTAAGGTAATTATCAGATGTTTTTGTCATTTTTACAGCTTTTGCCTTACTCACACAAAAACGAATCCAAACAAAGTATTCACTCTTACCCAGGCATCTCTCCGAAACAACATTATCTCTGGTAGCTGTGTTGAATACAGTCAGAGAGGCTCCATGCTGTCTTCCCCTTATCCTTGCCTTCCCCCAGTATGGGTACACATTTGGGGGTTAGTGGGGGGCAGGAGAGGATGGCATGCAATGGAGCTAGGGCCCCCCATGACTGGACAGTGTCATGTGGGGTCACCAGTAGGGCCTATGGGCCTCAAGCTTGGGGGCCGTGTAGGAATGTTGCCCTCTTATCAGTAGTATAGAAAGCTGTAGCCCCTGTAAAAGAAAGGTTTCTGTTGCAAGACAGGCATTCCCTATTCCTCATGTATTCCATGGTATGCGCTGCTCTGTTTGGCAGATTTAAAGCTGTGATTTATCTACCTTCTAGACCAGAAATGCTGAATGGAAAGTGGTACCTCCAAAACACACTTTGTTATGGATATGGTTAGGTCTTAGATTTCCCAGGATATGCTCGCATTACACCGCAGAGATTCTCACACTCAAGCAAGAGTCTTTCAGAGTTTGTAAAAAAAATGGGCTATAACCTGTTTTCCATTAAATCCCATTGCTCACATTAGCACCCCTGTCACCCATGAGTTAAATCACTGCACTCAATGGATTATATGCAAATCCCTTCTCGAAATGAACATGGTGAAGCTATAATTTACTACTCCAGCCAAGTTTAACCCACCATAGTAACCAAATACTTAATGGGAAAGTCCATGAAAAAATGAAATGTTGGTATTGTTTTCATTAGTCCCAAAATGTTTTCCATGTCAGCAGTCAAGTTTTCAAGATATTGAACTTTCGAGAAGCAAAGTGTCATGGTGATGTTGCCAGTGACACTTGAAAGTCCAATATCTTGAAAACTTGATTGCTGACATGCAAAACATTTTGGGACTGTATTAATAGTGGACCTATGAAAACAACACGAAAATATAGTTTTTGAGAGGATTTTCTCTTTAATGTGTTATCATTTTATTTTTATCAGGCCAAATCCTTTCAAGTCCCTGGGGAAGCTGTGTAGAGTAGTTTTGTACTAACACATATTATCTGCAGCATTACCATGAATTCACTTTGGGTGCACTTTCAGTGTCAAACACAGCCAATTGTGTGTAATGAAACAGGTTTGTATGATTGATAGGGTTACCCCAAAGGATTAAATGTTGCTGTATTTGGCAAGTGGTTGGGTGTTAGATTCAGCCCGTTATCACTAGGTACAGTTAATCATCTTTGTGTTGGGCCTAACACAGAGAACCAGGGAAGAGTCCTACCAAATCCACCACATTTTCCTAAGTCACAGTGAAACAAAGCAAAACTTTGTTTTGGAAGCTCACTGAGAGGTGGGGCCTGTTGCAATCAAGATGGGAGAGAGAGATAAAAGTTCCCTATCTGTTGTAAAAATCCAACAGGATTTGCCATCAGCTGTGAAGTCATGGCTTTCCCTTGTGCCTCGCTCTCCCGTGCTGTTTCTCATCCCATAATCCTTTGTTCCCCCCTCCTCCTCCTCCTCCTCAGCCGACCCGGCCAATGAAAGGCCCCGACGGGCGGCCGGTGGTAGAGGAAGCCAATTACCGCAGCCACGTTGGAAGCCCTCTTCCAAACAAGTCGAGTCACTAAGTCACTGACTTGTTGCTCAGAGGGATTCTAGCGCTAGTGGATTAGCGCTATAGTAAACATGCAAGGGCCCAGGCGCAGTAGGTGGACCGAGGGTTTGTTACCTCACAAGAAGGGGAGCAACACCTCTGTGTGAACCTTTGTCTCTTGGCGCAGTGACACGACGGGCTGGCCATGACCCCGTGGGTCGGTCCGTCGTCATGGCGCTGGGAGCGTCTGAGTGTTGGACAAACCCAGGGTAAAGCCGGGGGGCTTAGAGAGCAGGGCTTATATGCAGACTTAATCTGATCACTTCCTCAAAGCAATCAGAGCCGTAATTGGATAGGGCGGATGATATGTCAGGGGAGATCTAACAAACCAAGTGTGGGTTACTTTCCACTGTGTGGCCTTTCTGGACTGGCAGTTCATGTTTGAAGTATAAGACAACAGGTCTTTGGCGGTTGAGGATAAAAATAATATGAGAATTTGTTCCACTCTCAGCTGAAACAATTTGTATTATTGGTCATGTGAGGACCTTGGATTTGACTATATCATGTTTGGTTCATTTAGCTTTTCATCTCAAATGTAAAATCATGTCTCTCTTTTGCTGTTTTGTTTTTTTATTTTCTATAGTCTCGGAAACATTGGCAGAATGCAGAGAGAGAGAGAAATGGGGGGGGGGGTGATGGTGACAATAGGATGTCAAGATGTAACAAATCTACTTCCGACCAGTTAACTCAAAGTACCAGTACTAATAAACCTTATTCACATTGGCAATTTGAAGTGACTCAAATCCTATTTTTGAGTCACTGCAAGCATGAGCACCACCACTAATCAGCCTACACCACTGCGCACACACCCGTCATCACTATGACAACTAACGTAGACTGCTGTATGAACACACAATTTGGTCACTTGTAACTTCCTGTTTGGACAGTCAATATTCCAAAACGGATTTGAAAAACAAAACTGATTTGAGCATTAAGGCCTGCAGTGTGAATAAGGCTTTAGTGTATAGGCCTATGTGGTTTAGTTTGCATTAGTTAGCGGTCATTACATCACATGGGTCTTACTGACATCAGACTACCCATGTGCATATCAACCACATTGGTACATTTCTCTCTCACTCGTTTTAAATTTCACTCCTTTCCTCACTCAATACATCTGTTTATCTTCAAACTGACAATTCATCAATCCTATGACGCATGATTAGGCCAAAAGACCCACACGGTGGGATAGTGAGCTAGACATTGCCATGTACATTTGGATGAGAGCTTCATGAGGCAAGTTTCAAAGAAAAAGTGATCGTCATCTTCACTCAGTCTTTCCCCCAGTGTCTGTGTATGGCATCGGTTCCCTACAGTACAGAGAAAGCAACGTGCTTGGCGCCAATGGCTGAGTACTCTTAATGTAATTTGACGTCAAGCATTACATGCTCTTTTGTCATACTGGCCACATCATAGATCATCGATAATAGACAACAGGACTTGAAGGTACCACAACATTTTACAAACAGTGGATGTAATGGAATGATTGAAGTTGGAAGTGAACATTTTCTGTTTTACCATGAGAAGTTAATTTCACATACTGTATAGTAGGTGCAATGTCTGTGTCACACATGGGTTATGAACCTGGGTCTCCCATAGGTGTAACCAATGTCTTAGAACATTAGAACAAGATACATTTCCCTTTGGGCTGAGGGCAAACACTGATTTTGAAGTTCGCAGGAGGGGCTACACAACAGGCAACTAACAAGGCATTGTGTCAGACGGCATTATATCTGGAGAAAGGCTTTTAGGGGGTAGACATGTCTGACCTCTCAGCACCTCTCAATACAGATGGTCAGCTGGTGGACCTCAAGAGACAGCAGATCTAAACACAGACTGAGATCCATCCCCCCCCACACACACACACACACACACACACACACACACACACTCACCCACCAAGCCCACACACACACACACACTCACGCACACACACACACACACACACACACACACACACACACACACACACACACACACACACACACACACACACACACACACACACACACACACACACACACACACACACGCACGCACGCACGCACGCACGCACGCACGCACACATGCACACACAGTTTAAGTTACGAGACAGCTGGTCTTATCCAAAGTGAGGATAGTCTAGTCGAGACAGTGTGTGTGAGTTACACTGTAAATATTGTATACACACTAGAGAACAATCGTCACACTGTCAAAATGCATGACATGTAAGGAAGGAAAGGGGTGTTTCTAAACACACACTCACACATTCACTCACTGTATTTATAATCCCTGCTCCCCAACCCCCCCCCGTTACACACACCATCACTGCTGGCGACGCTGGAGCACGGGTGCTCGTAAATTCCCTGCCTTGATTTTGTTAACCTTTACCATGACCCGTCACTTCTACGCTTGGCTTTTATAGCACCCACTCAGTCACAGATGAGGCCCTCGCCGCTGACCCTGCCTGGATGCTTCTTCAGCTCAACACACACACACACACAAACGCGCACGCTCATCACCCATCACCCACAGTCCGCTAGCTTATGTGGAGCACAATGATTGAACTCATTGTGCAGGTTGCACATTGTCTTGAATCATGCCTTGTAGACCTTGATGAAGGTCCCGTTACACTAAGGTCTGTATAAGACCAAAATGTTCTTTGGGAATACAGTAATCTGCTCTGCATCTGTTGATCGAGAATGAATAAATCTGTAACTCCTTCACCAAAAAAAGCTGGATACACAAATATTTCATAGTAGAGCAAATTTGAATCTGTTTTTAGAGGATTCAGATTTGTTTTTCTATACAACTTGGTCTACTTTCAAACACTCACTGATTGGTTATTATAGTAGAAACACAAAGTCTAATAGAATCAGAGGGAAACATAGAGTAACATCTTTAGCTTTACATTAGCGATGGTCGAGGCCAAGGTGCAACATGCTAATAAAGTTCAGTTGTCCTGTCTAGAAAATACCCACGACCTACCACTCCAGCCCTCCCCATTTCCACAGCACATAGTCCACTATCCACTACCCAGACAGATACACACCAGAAACCCATGTGTAAATGACCATCTATTATACCTGATATGATTGGGTGGGCTCCCAAGGCGCAGTGGTGATTAATGCCTCTTTCCTGCCTGCATCGTGGGAGAAACACTTTCCATAAAAAAAAGAGAAGAAAAAGAAGAGAGGAGAAAAAAAGACCACGCATTTTATGTTGGATGCACAAAGACGGTTCAACATCTGCATTATCTATGCCCCCTTTTAAAATACCATATGTCATTCCCTCAGAGATTCATTGGTGCGGTGAATTCCTGTTGTTAGTGTAACAACAAAGAATTTGGACCACTTTGTCTTGCTCCCCAAGTCTTACAGTTGACTCCTGTTACAGTTAGCAACTTCCTCATATCCACATGTTTTCTGTGAGTTCATGTTGAAACTTTGAGATGGAGACTTGACTTGTCAAAGTATGTCACGGAGCTGTTTAAACTCAACAAGGAGCACAAACAAAAATGTGCCTAGTCAACAAGTGACACTAAAATGCAAAAGCTCAGGAAGGTTTGTGCTAATAATTATTTGAGTACTTCAACCATTCAACTGTAAATCTGTCCAATATTTGAGCATATTCAACAATTCTAACAATTATGTGTAAAAAGTATGCCATTTGAAATGGTTATGCTTGACACCCCACTAATAGGGACATATAACTAATAGTGGTATCAGCCATAAACACATAGAAAATAGTCTTCCTATCAAACACAAAACAGACACACACACAGATAAAACGCCTTGTCTTCTATGTTTCTGGGCCGTCTTGTAAGTGAAGTGGAGAGTGGGGGCCCGAGATTTGGGAGACAAAGTGGAAAAAGGACACTTCATCACTATGGTTTGTGAAGGCCTCAGTTATCTCCCCCACTGATAGTACCAGCCTGCATCTCAAATGCCACCCTATTCCCTATGTAGTGCACTACTTTTAACCAGGACCCATAGGGTATGGTTTTGCATCTCAAATGGCACACTGTTCCCTATATAGAACACTACTTTTAACAAGAACCCTATGGGTTCTGGTCGAAAGTAGTGCACTATGTAGGGAATAGGGTGCAATTTAGGATCCAAACCCATTTTGTCTGGAAGATGTTATGCTTTGTGATAGTCTGGCTGAATTATATATTTGTCTTTTCGAGCAGTTGGAACCCCTTACAGTGTATCAGGTTCTGGGAGCATGTGGTTTCAATTGGATCCCCTTTCTAACTCAGCACTGTTGTTTTCCCTTGTTCAATGTCCTAATAATTCAATAATCTCATGCATTTTTAACATACTTCAATAATAGTCAATCATATATGGCTTTGAAGAATGTTTATCTTAAATCAGCCTAAATGACTCTTCATAAGTTAGATTGGTTTATCATTAGTTACGAGAAAAACGTAAATGTGTTGAAATTTTATATGGCAATAGTACACATGGAAGTGTGTCAACATTGCTCATTTCATTTTCACATCTCGAATTCCTAGGCTGCTTCAACTCATGCTAGCACCTTGGGCATCTACGGTTTGCTGCCTGACTCTCAACCACTGTGACTGTGGATCTAATTCAAGCATTGGATTTGTTTCAAGAAGGCGAGTGGGAGAGGCCGGAGGACCGGAGGCTGTCTGCTCCACCCTGGGGAAAGCACCATCCATTACCTTGTCTCCCATGTAGCATTGCTGATGAACCGAGCCCCACCACCCTACCACTCGAGATCCATTCAGGGAGCATATTTGCCGGATGACAGGGCGCTCTGTGTACCATCCATTACAGTAAGGGCAGATACATTGTCATCGGGAACCTCTTGCACTGGTGTAAATCCGTGGTCAACAGTAAATCTGGGTCAAGTGATTTATACAGTGGGGTAGACACATGCACTCACTTTATTTTCCCATACACACACACACACTCACACATGCACACTCGCACGCTCGCACACACACACACACACACGCACGCACGCACGCACGCACGCACACACACACACACACACACACACACACACACACACACACACACACACACACACACACACACACACACACACACACACACACACACACACACACACACACACACACACACACACACACACACACGCACACACATGCACAAAGACACACACACAAACATCCACCTCATCCCCCAAGCAAACCTGTTACTGTACTCAAGAGGTGTAATGGGAGTCTTGTTTAAAGTATGGAGTAATCTGGTCAAAGTCATCACGGAGGTCATATTTGAGAATCTGCAGAGAGCTGACAGTATGTGAGTGTGTGCTGGGTTTTTTCTCTCCTCCACTTCGGTCAGCGGGGAGGCCACCGGTTTTGTAGAGTAGTAGATTCACACACACACACTCACACACTCACACACAGCTGTGTGGACTGCAGGAAGATGAAGTGCTAAGTGAGTTGACTGTACTTGACCGTAAGCAGCAGATGAAAATAGAGGAGATGCCGTGTCCCGGTAGTCTTTAGAGCCCTCGGTAATACTAGTGCATTACAATTTTCCAGAGAGGGACATTTCAGGCAGAGTCAATTGCTTTTGGTTTCCCAAGGCCAAGGTCCAAAATGACTGAGATCTGCTCACTCTCCATAACGCAACAGTCATTGTTGTTGGAATTGAACGAGCAGCACAGTCAATAAATGGGAGGTCACCCATGTCATAATTCCGCAATGAATCCTGTCAATTGAAAAAGACGGCTGTCGACACCAGCCCTGTGGTCTCAACACGGACATAGCCGGACTCTGGAATGCCCATCTCTATCATTCATAAAAGACAAGTGAGATGGAGAGACAAAGACGCTGAAATGGTGCCCCTGTCAAGGGTTCTAGTCATAAACGCGTACGGAATGATCCACCTGACACTGGTTTGAAAAATAAGACTGACAGCAGCTCTTCTTAGCCGGAGCGCCTGTCACGGCACCCCATCATAAATCACCATCACAGGACTTCAACAATATTGACTTCTGCAGGCGAGATTAGCGCATGGAGCTTTTATTTTGTTAAGGGATCAGGCGCTTTCATGTTCTTACCTAAATATAACTTTTGCTCCAGCGAGGCGTTGACATTGTGGTTGCAGGTGGTATTTCATTTATGAGCGCAGCCGAGACCCAGAATGCTTCAGTTTGACTGCTGGGGCTTTGGGAGGATTATCTGACGAATTTGTATTTTATAACAGCTGTTTATAAGAAGCCACCAGAGGTCTAAAACTGGACGCTAATTCCTCATGCCCTCCCCTCTCATTGTGCCATTTGGTCACTTTCATTTTTTTTTATCGTTGAAAAAGCCAGCACTCCACTACACCCTATCTATCATGACTATTTGTTCTTTGACATCCACATTTAGGATCCCATTTATAGATTATTTGGTAGACGTTCAAAATGGAATGGAAAAACTGTCATGTACAGTGCAATATTCCACGTTGTATCATATCCGACTCCAGCCCAAAATTAAACGCCCTTAACCTAAAGCATCATGCTTATCTCATCTCAGGATCTCATTCCAGGCAACTATGCAGCAACTCAAATCAAATCAAATTTTATTTGTCACATACACATGGTTAGCAGATGTTAATGCGAGTGTAGCGAAATGCTCTTAGGTCACTGTAGAATTTGATGTATGAGGCAATAGGTAGCCGAATGACAACCTGCTAATGCAAGCTCGGACACCTAGTTCCCAAACAGAGCACATGGGAGCCAAACAAATGGGTCTAAGTGAGACGGGTTGAAAACATGTCACAACCTTTGCCACCTCACCAGGGCCAGGTCCTTTCCGAGAACTGTAAACTCTCTCTTTCTCACAGGCCACTGTCCACCTCCATTGCTGGCTTATGGCAGAATCCCAACGCTGACACCAATGTCCCCCCAACTCCCTATAAATCAAGTGTCCTGTCCATACCTCGAGGCCCTGGGCCTTGCCACACTCCAAGGCATAGTAGGGGGAATCCTGAGGACTGGAGTGTACCACTGGAAATAGAATAAACCCATAAGAAGGTCAGAGGCTTGGCAAACAGCCACTGGATTTTTTGTTACATGGGATGCAAGCGAACAAAGCATCATGCACCAGTCCCCTTCTACAACCAAAGCCTTGACAGAGTTTAAATCATTGAAAGACAAATTGGCTTGAATGATTATGAGGTGCAAAAAAATAAATAAACCCCAGTAAACCCTAAATCCACCACTGGCTGAAATCTCTTAGCTGAGGAATGGAGTGGGGATCTAGCTCTCATTCCTTAGCGTTTCGCGAAAAGATAATAGCAAATAAAACTGAAGAGATGACCAGAATGTGTTAATAACCACAAGCAAATAATAACTCAGACGTGTACAAGCTGCTCATTAAAACTGCCATCATGAGGCATTAATTCTTTTTTTTTGTTGTTACATTTAAATGTATCAAAACAGTGCTACACTATTCTAGGAGAAAACTATATCCTCTGCAATTTACACCTGGCACTTGGGTGGTGTGAGTTTGTGTACTTTTTGCCCTTGGGTTCACACATCTGATCGATATTCATATCCCTGTCGCATTCAGATGAGTCCAATTTGCCGTTCACATTGATGGATGTCTCAGTATCCGGTCTCTCTGAGCCCAGTCAGGCAGTGTCTGGGATATTTGGATCGCTGCGTCTGCTTTGGTCCCTGCCACATGTGATATTTCCCCAGACTCTGTGTCCTCCTTGCTGCTGACAACGCCATGTTCCCCCGAGGGGTTTGGCCTCTGAGTAATGAGACGACGTGGGCCCCGGTGCTCAATGTCCCGTCGCTTTAATGTGACATAAATCTCCCTCGCAATGTGTGATCGATCTATTTATTACCCTATTTACGTAAAGCCGCCAAAAGGCCCCTGACAGGTGGTTTTCTTCAGGCTGAAATATCAATGGCCATCAATCACTTTTTATTGCTTTGCTCAAGTCTGTCGGATCCTGTGGCATTTGTTTTGTGTTTTGTGGGGTGCTGGGCTTGGAATATGAGATATAGAATAATATTGCAGCAAATCTGCAGATATAGGCAATGAAAGCTCGTGTCAAGGGTTAATATTGGCTTTGTATTTCTTTTTCATTCAAGTGTCTTCAATATTCGCCAGGATCGCTTCAGGAACCCAGAGTGTCACAGATTCACTGAAGATTAGATGTAGTCTTATCCAGATCATACTGTAGAAGTTATCTGGTATTACTGTGTAAAATCAATGTAGACTTTGGAAATAACAAAATAAATGTTCTGGTCTCCTATGTCCATATTTTTTCTCAAATTCTGAAATGTCATTGACTACATGCAGTCAGGTCCAGAATTATTGGCAACCCTGATAAAGATGAGCAAAAAAGTAACACATAATACATACTGAGCTAAATTGCATGTAAAAAAAAGGGAAATTATAGTATTTTATACTAATACAATTGCCCTGAGAAATAGGTTTTGGTCCACCAAAAAAAACACAACACATGGCAAATAACAAATCAGAGAAACAGACAAGGACAGTCACACACATTTTAAATACAACAATATACAAACAACACCACAAAAAACAATACAAATAATAATACAAACAATACAACAACAAAAAGCATGTACAGAATGTATTAGAGTGTGTCTGTGTGTGAATGTGTCTATTTGTGTTTGTGTCCCTTCACAGTCCGTGCCGATGTTGTTTAATCTTTTTTTTTTTTTTAAGTAATTTTGCTGTTTGCTTGAGTAATTGGGATGAACGTGAGTTCAATGCTGTCATGACTCTTTATGATATCGTGAACACATTTTGGACTCTCGTCATCCCTTAACCAGGAAAGACTGGCATGCATGTTGCTGATGTTAATTCTGCATGTGCGGTTAAGGGCAAGGCGTGCTGCTCTGTTTTGAGCCAGCTTCAGCTTTGCTAGATCTTTCTTTGATGCACTTGACCATATTGCCAGACAGTAATCAAGATGGGGCAAAATACGCAGATCCTCTATTAATAACAGACATACCCCTACCCATCTTCACAACAACTCAATGGTCACACAGCTTATGCACAACTCCAGTTGAGGTTTAGGTCTTAGAGGATGTTTAGAACCAAATACAATGCTTTTAGTTTTAAATACCAGTTTATTATTAATCACTCATCCTAAAACTGACTGTAACTCCTTACTTAGAATTTCAGTGTGCTCACTGGCTATGGGTACTGACACTTAGAGTGTGGAAACATCCTCATATATAGTCATTCTGGCTCTGTGTAAGATCAGTGGCAAATCATTTGTAAAAATAGACTAATGGCCAAAGGCAACTTCCCTGAGGGCCACCGCACTGTAAATATCTGATGTAAGCGAAGCATCCATTGAAGAACACTTTCTGGGTTCAACTTGATAAATAACTCTCCAACCATGAGATGGCAGGTGATGTAAAGCCATAGCAAGTGAGTTTCTTAAATAACAATTTATGATCACTAACATCAAAGGCTGCACTGAAATCAACTCCAACTACCATCTTATTATCCATTTATTTGAACCAATCGTCTGTCATCTGAGTTGGTGCAGTACAAGTTGCGTGCCCATTGTGAGTGTCCATATTTCTTTGTGCCTCTGATACCACCCCATAGCACCCTCCCATCCTGTTGTGTGTCATAGTGGTGTGTGTGAGCGCTAAATCTTTTGCTATCGTGGACATGCCAGGGCTTCCTAAGAGGGCTTCTCAGTGCAATACTCGGTACAAGCCCTGGTGTTAACACACTGGAGGACTCTTATCAACGACATGTCATGTTTGCGTTTCCCTGCGGTTCCACCACCCCTCTCGTCCATCTCTTCACTCTTGGAAGCTCCGCCCCTGTGAGTCGATGTTATCTCAAGCTTTTGACGTGGCAAAAATATTTGCCCATAGTTTTCCCATAGTTTTCCTGGAGAAGGTGGGAGATGGAACGTGAGAGAGAGTAGCCCTCCAAGAACAGGCTGACAATTCACAGAAGCCAGACCCCGGACCTCTATACCAAACCTTCATGTGCGACCTCATGCTCCCCGCACACATCCCACCCCAGAGTTGCACTTGCTGTGAAAAGACATGCACCCATATATACCACATCGGTGTCCTTTTAGTCAGTTAGCACCCTCTACAGATAAGTTGTTCTAGAAGGGATGAATTACGCCAATGCAAGTTACAATAACAAACAACCAAATTGAGAACGAGAAATAAGAAGCTCATACAGAATACCATATCATGCCACAATCTCTAGTAACTAAGGTTAAGACCATAAATAGTACTATAGTACTCTAATTCCTAATTCTGTAGTTATGCAATGACTGCATGGCGACTGTATATTTGACAGGGAAGATGATGTTGTCCACTGAACCTGACTCTCTGGAATCCACAAACGAGAACTCATCAAGGGTCCCTGGCCCCCTTTTCTACCTTGCTATCTAGTGATCAACCAACCGCTTCACTTCAAAATAAATGCCTTTTTCTTCACTTTGTCAGTAAAAGGGACTGTATGTTGGACTTTTTCTCCTTTAATCCCTCCTCTTACCCTCCAACACCCTACTTAACCAGTCCATTGCAAATTAGAAGGGTCAAAAAATAAGGAAAAAAACACCTACCCTGGAGATTCGTTTTATTGCTTGTGTCATGACACGGCCACTCAGAAGTTTCTCAAAAGTGTTTTAGGGTTGGGGGGGGTTGGCTTAGTTCTAGTTCCTCTGCCTTTGGCTATTGGCAGGCCTTTTATGTTCTTGGAGGATGTGAGGGAAATTTAAATGGAGCTAGATAGATCTCAGCGGCTGGTTAGTGTATTGACTGCAGGATTGTCATT